>NC_056747.1:1258072525-1258165025 GCF_019279795.1 Protopterus annectens | reverse complement strand
GTCCTTGTGCAGAATTTCTTCAACTGGTGATTGAATGGGGATGCAAACAAGTCTATTTGTGGTAATCCCCATTTTCTTGTGATGGTTTTGAAGATGTCCGGATGCAGCATCCATTCGTGGGCATCTGTTGTAGTTCTGCTTAATATGTCTGCTAGAATGTTTTCCTTCCCTGGTACATAAATTGCCTGTAACTGAATGTTGCAGCTCAGAGCCACATCCCATAGGTCGAGTTCCAGCCGGCATAGAGGGTATGAGTGCGTGCCTCCCTGTTTGTTGATGTACCACATAACTGTGGTGTTGTCTGTTCTTATCATCAACTGGCCTTCTAGGAGAAGAGGTCTGAATGCCTGGATTGCCAATTTCACTGCCATCATTTCTTTTAGATTTATGTGCAGATGTAGCTGGTCTTGAGTCCATAGGCCTTGAATGCACTTGTCCAGCATGTGTGCTCCCCATCCGAGGTCTGAAGCATCTGTCGTGATGGTTTGTCTCGGTTGACTTCTGCAGAAGGGCAATCCTGTGTTTGTTTGGCAGGCCTGAGCCCACCATAGGAACTCCTGTTTCAGGCAGGGGATCATTGGAATTTTGGCTTCTAGGCTGTGCTTGTGCTGGGACCACAAATTCTTTAGGTACCACTGTAGCTTTCTCATATGCAGCCTGGCATGAGGGACCAGTATTATGCAGGATGCCATGAAGCCTAGAGCTTGTAACACTTTTCTTGCAGTCAGATGGTTCTGCTTTGTTAATGCCAAGAAGTAGAGAGGAAGTTGTTCTTTCTTTTCTGCAGTTAGGAATGCCATTTGTTTTGATGTGTCCAGTTCTGCACCCAGAAAGGTTATTCTTTGGGATGGAATCTGCCTTGACTTTTCTGTATTGACTGTATATCCCAGGGCTTGCAGTAGGTAGATGACTCTTTGTAAGTCTTCTGCTAGTTTGTTTTTGTTGTCCGCTTGTATCAGGCAGTCGTCCAGGTAGGGGTAAATTTGAATCCCCTGAAGTCTGCAATGAGCTATAACTGATGCCAGGCATTTCGTGAACACTCTGGGCGCAGTAGAGAAGCCAAAAGGCAATGCTGAGAATTGATAATGCTCTGATCCTGCAAGAAATCTGAGGTATCTTCTGCAAATTGTTCTTATGGGGACGTGCAGGTATGCCTCCTTGAGATCTAGAGTTACCAGCCAAGACTCCTTGCCCAGCATGGGAAGAAGCTGCTGTAAGGTCAGCATTTTGAATTTGGGAACAATGAGGAATGTGTTTAAAGCAGACAGGTCTAGAATAGGCCTCCATTTGTTTTCTTTCCTTGGTACCAGGAAGAGTCTTGAGTAAAATCCCTTTCCCTGTTCCATAGATGGTACCTTTTCCACAGCTCTCATTTTTAATAATTGAAATATTTGCTTTAGAGCTTCTGTCTTTTGAGTAGGTGGTAGGTTTGGCATTCCTCTCTTTTCTGGTAGAGTATGGAAATGGAACCTGTAACCTTGGTCTATAGTTTGCAAAATCCATTTTTCTCTTGTAATGCAGTGCCAGTTTCTTGAAAATAAGGCTAGCTTTCCGCCCAAGGGTGCTTGTAGTTGTTCCCTGGTAGGCGGTACCACCGCCAAGTCACTGAGATTGAGTTGTTGTAGTGGTGGTAGCTGTATCCGTGCCTCGCTGGTTGTTACCCTGCCATTGGCGACCCCTGTAGGCACCCCTGGATTGGTTTCTGCCTCTAGTGCGCCTATTTCCTGCCTCTTTGTGGCTTAGAGGATTCCGGAAAGGACCAATTCTTGGAGGGCCAGTTCCTGCTAAACCTTGGAGGTTGAACTTGTAGGAAATCTTTCACTGTTTGCACAGATTTTGCTTTCTCTTCCATCTTTTTTAGTACCTGTTGTGCAGGGGAACCAAATAAATTGACCTTGTCCATAGGTGCATCCAAAAGCTTTGATTTGACATGGTCTGGTAATGCCTGTTCTTTCAACCATGCATGCCTCCTAATAACTGTGCCAGTCATGGCTGATCTAAAGGAAGCCTCCAGTGCATCAGCCACATTTTAGAGAATGGTTACTAACCTGTTGTATGTTATGTACCATTTCCTGAGCATACTTTTTATCTAAAGATTCTTCAGAGGACAGCTTTTTAGTCAATTGATCAAGCATAAACTCTTGATACTGAATCATATGAAATTGGCAGTTCAAAGCTCTAGCTGACAAGGTGGCAGAGGTGTAAACTTTTTTGCCCCATCTCTCTAAGGACCTGGATTCCCTTTCAGAGGGGAGGGGTTTTTTAGAAGAAGTAGCTGCTACAGCTTTAGGGCCCTGGGAGATAGTCTCTGGATCTGCAACAGGAGCCTTATAGAAATGGTGATGAGTGTCCGGGACCCTGTAGTACCTGTCGGGCTTAACAGGAGCCGGAGGTAAAGAATCAGGAGCATTGCAAGCATCATTAAATGCATCATCAACAGAAAGAACTGGAGGTATAGCTAAAGGTCTATGTTGTGGCAAATGTAGAAAGGTCCTAAGTCTCTTTCTAGAGTCTGTGAAATCTTGGCCCTGCCACTGAAATTGTTCCCTCATAGCATGCAAGGTTTCCCCAAAAAAAAAATTCCTCAGGAGGAGAGGCTGAAGGGATGGACTCCTCAGCATCAGAATCTTCGTAAGGGGAATAAGAACCCTCAGGAGGGTCTGTATGATCAGAGTCATCAGAAGAATCATCTGCGGATACTGGCTCAGGGGGCTCTGCTCTAGGTCTCTTTTCTGGAGGAGGGAGAGAGGCCCTGTCTGGATGAGGCTGGGCTCCACGGATTAAGGATACGAGATCCTCAGCCAAAGAAAGCATGTGGGAGCTGGTGCTGGGCCTGTGAGAAGGGGTCTTAGCAGGCACAGGTTTCGTTGTTTTGGCTGCTTTAGCCCTCGCAAAGGCCTTAATAGACATAGCTGGAGGAGGCCTAGCAGCTCCACGTGCAGGGGTTGAAACATCCAGGGGAATGGTGTCTGATAAATCCTGTGAAACCGCAACAGAAGGTTGGATTTCAGAGGCCGTCTCTACCAGGCTAGAAGGGGCCTCGGTGGAAGGCAAGTTATCGGCTGAAGAAAGAACCGCTTGCTCGGTTTCGGCCGAAACCGAGACACTCGTGGTTTGCTTAACCGAGGTTTCGGCCGAAACCGCGGATCGCGAGTGTCGGTCCTTTTCTTTGAGTTTAGTAATTTGCGTAGTCGGAGGATCCGACGGCATAATGTAGGCAAAATCAGAGCCGAAAATCTGTTCAGCAAAGTCCGACCGACGTGTAAGCGTCCGTCGGTTAAAAGAAGAGCAGGCTAGACAAGCTGCTACATCGTGGTCTGGGCCTAAACAATGTATGCAATAGGAGTGGAAATCTTTATGAGGTATTTGTTTCCCACAAGATAAACAGTTATTAACTTTCTCTGACATCGGCTGAGGCAAGAAAGAGTCCCCAACGGGGTACTTAGCTTTATAGAAGTCTTCGAAGTAGTATTCGGTAGTAGTAATCTCTGGATCTGACCGACCGGCACTTGAACAGCTTCTGCTTCGGGCGCCACGCGGCAAGAAAGACTGAGGAAAATGGCGTCGGCTGATGCCTTTATACCCGAATAACTGCCGCAATGACGTCGGGTGAAGTGTGACACCAGCCGAAGCCAGACCCAGACTTTGGAATCCGGCCGACCGAAGGGCTGCCTGACGACAGGACAACCCATTTGTTAAGACTGCAGATGCATCCTTGAAGGACATCCAGGACTGCACCAGTGAATACACTAACATCTACATTTATGGTAAGTGTACACAACTGTACTATGTTCTTCGTGTTTCACTGTTGCAGTCATTACATTTGGGTAGATTCCCAAAGCTATCATTGGGAGGATATATTTATACAGCATTAGGACCAGCTACAAGGCCCTGCAAAACAGCAGTGGCAAAGCCAGCTCTGGATTTAGAGAAAATTGGTAAGTGATAATGCTTGGTTAAAGTATGAAATGAACTCCAGGTAGCAGCTTCTGGAATATCCCTGGTAGGAACACCTCTGAGGAAGGCTGTAGAAGTAGATGCAGCACTGGTGGAATGAGATACAATTTCCCTGGGGGATAGGTTTTCCATGGTGCTTATAGCAGAAATGAATGCAACGGCTTATCTATTTAGAAATGGTATGTTTTGAAATGGTCTTCCCCTCTGCCCCTGCAGCAAATGCTACCAGCAGTTCAGATTTTCTTCCAGATTTAGTCCTGTCCAAGTAGAATCTAAGTTGTCTGTGTACATCCACTGAATGCAGAATCCTCTCCCCCTTGTTCTGTGGATTGGGAAAGAAAGCTGGCAAATGAATGGACTGATTAATTGCCACACTGGATACCACCTTGGGCATGTAGGATGGATTGGTCCTGAGTGACACCCTGTCCGCATGAAAGATGATGAAAGGCTCCACTTCCATAAGGGCCTGTAATTCAGATATCCTTCTAGCTGAAGTGATTGCTAAATAGAAGACTGTTTTCCAAGAAAGAAATTTTAAGTTTGCAGTGGCAGCTGGCTCGAAAGGAGGTAGAGAGAGTTTCTCCAATACAAAGTTAAGGTCCCAGGCAGGGGTTGGAGCTCTCCTGGGTGGTCTGACGTTTTTGGCCCCTCTGAGGTACTGCCTGAGCAGAGGACGAGAGAAGAGGGGAGGTTCTGTATTGTAATGAGCTGAAATGGCTGAGGCATGTATTTTAATGGAGGAATGAGACGGGCCCTTGTGAAGCATCTATGAAGTATTGCAAAATCTGAGGTAAACTGGGTGCTGCTGTTCTCATCCACTGAGATAAATTCCAGGCACAGAATATTTTCCATTTGTCAGCATAAGATTTTCTAGTACTAGGTCTTCTCTCCTCCAAAATGACATCACAGGTTTGCTGAGGGATGCTAAGGGGGAATTTAAGTGATTAGCCAAGCTGCAAGACTCAATGTTGGGAGCTGAGGGTGCAGGATTAGGTTCTCCTCCTGTGACAGTAAGGTTGGTGTCTGAGGCAGGTTCCATGGAGAAATTTGTGACACTGCGCAGGAGTGGGTACCAGTCTGGAGCAATCAAAATCATTTTTGGTTTGTCCTGTTTGATTTCTAGCAGAGCTTTGGAGAGCAGAGGGGGAAAGGCATAGACTGATAGGTTTTTGCAGCTGAAGGACAGAGCATCCACCTTCCAGGCTTTTTTGTGAGGAGTTCTTGAGCAAATTTGTTCAAGTGATAGTTCTGGGGTGAAGCAAAAAGATGTATGCCTGGGCTCCCCCATTTGCTTGTCAACATATTGAAAATCCATGGATCAAGTTTTCATTCGTGTGGGTCCATGAGATTTTTGCTTAGTTCATCTGCCAGAATACTCAGCTTTCCTGGCAGGTATTGAGCTTGCAGTTGTACTTGGTAGCTCAAGGACGTGTTCCACAATGCCATGGCTGGTCTGCAGAGGGGGTAGGGATGTGTACCCCCTGCTTGTCTTTACCATTAGTTGTCCTGGATGAAGGTAGTCCTTGAAGGTTGTCAGAGCATTCTGTACGGCTAACATTTCTTTTTGATTGATATGTAGATCCATTTGATTTGGGCTCCATTTGCCCTGAATGCACTTCCCTGCCAGATGAGCCCCCCATGCATAGTCTGGTGCATCTGTAGTTAGGGTTTGGGCGGCAGGGGGTGGTGTGAATGGTAGTCCCTTGTTTTGGTGGCAGGCCTCTGCCCACCATAGGAACGCCACGCGTATGCAAGGTATGATAGGAATAGTTTCCAGGCTGTGACAATGTTGACTCCATAAACTTTAAGTACCACTGAAGTTTCCTCATATGCAGTCTTGCATATGGAATTAGAAGAATGGAGGCCATGAAGCCCAAGGCTTGCAGTATTTTGTCTTGCAGAAAGCAGGGTTTTTGTGGCCACCTGTTTGAAGCAAGTCACCACATTAATTTGCTTTTCTGGTGTGAGGAAAACCATCTGGGCAGTTGTATTCAAGCTTGCACCCACGAATGTAATTTTTTTGAGAGGGTACCAGTTGTGATTTATTTTCGTTTATGGTGTACCCTAGACGAGTTAGAATCCTTTTTACAAATGCCAGATGTTTCAAAAATATGGCCTGGTTTTCGGCCTGAATTAGACAATCGTCCAGGTATGGATATATTTTAATATTTCTTTGCCTGCAAAATGCAATTACTAGAGCCAGGCACTTTGTGAATACCCTGAGAGCAGTAGACAAGCCAAAGGGTAGTGCAAAGAACTGATAATGCAAGTAGCCTGCTTTGAAGCGTAGGTATCTTCTGCAAGATTCCCTGATCGGAATATGCAGGTAAGCCTCTTAAATCTAGAGTTGCCAACCAGGCATGCTTGCCTAGCATAGGAACTAACTGGTGAAGAGTCAACATCTTGAATTTTGGAATGTCCAGAAAGGTGTTTAGAGTAGACAGGTCCAGAATTGGATGCCACGATTTGTCTTTTCTGGGTACCAGGAAAAGTCTGGAATAGAAACCTTGTCCCTTTTCCTTTTCTGGTACTGGCTGAATAGCCCCGATGTTTAGGAGGGAAAGTACTGGTTTCTGAGCCTCTGCCCACTGATTTGGGGGTAAGTCTGGCCACCCTTTTGGAGTTGGCAACGTGTGGAAATAGATTCATAGGTTGGTACTAGGCTATCAGCCCTAGGGCCTATACAAGCCTGGCCATAACACTTCCCTGGCTATTTCTTCCCACACTATTTACTTCCCTGGAAATCTGTATCCCTGGGACACTAATACCCATTTGTCCTGGGTTATAAGTTGACAGTTTTTTTGCATGAAGAGCCAGTTTCTCCCCCCAAAGGGGCGGCTGAGAGTCAAGTGCTTGGTAATTTCAAAGGAAAGTCATTGAGACTGTTTACCATAGGGTGGTGTCTTGTTATTTCCAGATTTGGAAGTGGAAGCACCCCATTGCATAATCCTTGGGACTGAAACCTGGTGCTTTTGGAGTGTCTGGGTTTGGCTTGAGTGGATCTGGAAGGAGCTGGAAAGGACCAGTTCTTAGTAGGCCAGTGCCTACTAAATCTTGGAGGTTATACTTATAAGAAATCTTTCACAGTTTGCATAGATTTAGCTTTATCTTCCATCTTTTTTAGAATTTCTTCAGCCTTATTGCCAAACAGTCCTGATGCAAAGGAGCATCCAACAGTTTTGCTTTAACATGATCAGGCAGAGATTGCTCCTTAAGCCAAGCATGCCTTCTAAGCACAGACCCAGTAACAGCAGCCCTGCAAGAGGCCTGTAAAGAATCAAAACCACATTGCAAAGTATGTTTTCCAACTTGTTCAGCTGAACGCAATAAATCCTGTAAATCATTATTTTCCACACAGTCAGAAATTATCATTTTCTGTTTAAGCAGTCCCATGATATGCGGTTGATATTTTAGCATATAAAATTGACAGTTTAAAGCCCTGATTGCCAAGGTTGCAGAAGTATAAACCTTTTTACCCTCATCTATCCAGCGCCCTGGACACCATCAGAAGGGGTAGGATTTTTAGCAGTAGAAGCCTTAATGCCCTTGGGCCCCTGACAAAATGCTTTCTGGGTCCACAACAGGATTTTTTAAAAGGAATTTGTGGGACTCAGGAACCCTGTAATATCAGTCTGGTTTACTAGGGGCCGGAGGCAGAGAATAAGGGGCCATACTGGATTCCAAAAACACAACAATGTCTAGTACAGTAGGTATAGCCAAAGACCTATGCTGAGGAAGGAGAAGGAAATCCCTAAGCCTCTCTTTGGATTCAGAAAATTCCTGACTTTCCCAGTTGAAATGCTCCCTTAAGGTATGTAAGATTTCCCCAAAAGAAAAATCCTAATGGGGAGAAGCAGAGGGAATGGAGTACTTTTCCACTATTCACAGTTTACTCAGTTTGCTGTACAAAGTCCATCTTAATGCATGCAGATTGTCACATTCAACTTCCTTAAACACATACTTTGGCTGTTCATATTCTACATGGGCAGGAGAGAGACTCCCTGCTCTAGAGGATGTTGGGTGTTGAGATCAAACTTTTTTTTAGATGCCACTGTAGCTTTCGCAGGTGCATTCTGGCTAGTGGAAGCATAGGGATGGTGGCTGCCAGTAAGACCAGGGTCCTTAGGAATTGCCTTGCAATTATTATTTGGGTCTGCAGCAGGGTGAAATGGAAGGTCAGGGAGCTGACCATGCCCTGGAGAAGATGGGCTTTCATTAGATTTGTTTTGATCCTGCAACCCAGAAATATTTTGAATTGTTCTGGTGTCAGGGATGATTTTTGGGAGGTTGAGGGTGAACTCCAGATTTTGTAGTAGGCACATGGTGAACTGTAGAGGGATTAATAGGGTTTCTTTGCAGTCTGCTAGGATCAGGATGTCATCTAGGTAGGGATTCCATATCACCTGTGTTCTGCAATAGGGAACAGCCGAAGTCAGACATTTTGTGAACAGTGGGGGCAGTGGACAATCCAAAGAGCAAAGCAGTAAATTGGAAATGAGGAGGGTCCCAAGAAATTTTCTGTGGTAATCTGAAGGTGGGCACTTTCAAAAGTTTTACGGAGTAAAGGTCTAGAATGGGTCTCCTTGGCCCGTCCTTTTTGGGGACCAGGAATGGTCTTGAATAGAAACCCTTTCCTTCCTGTCCTGGGGGGACAGGTGCTATGGTGCCCAAGTTCAGGTCTGTCAGGACCTGTGGTAAGAGGAGTCTGATTTTTGGGGGAAATGGGACACCCCTTAAGGTGACCTTTCTTTCCAGGAGAGCAAGTATCCTTTTTGGATAATAGCCAGAACTCATCTGTCTGTGGTGATGGTTTTCCAAAAGGGGAGGCAATGGTAGAGGCGGGCGGAAAGGGGGCAAGGCAGTCGTGTATTGTTGGGGCCTCCTCTGTCTTGAAAGGGTTGTCCAGAGGGAGGCTGAGGTGCAGCTGGCCTGGTAGTGGTTTGTCTTCTGGTTCCCTTCTCTGTCTGGAAGAGATAGTTCCAGCAGAGGGTGGGATACATATGACAAATGTGGCCTTAGCAGGGGGAATTCCTGTAGTATTTGGTAACTGGGGACACCAAGAGATGCTTGATGTCTTGCAATTCCTTGCTCTTTCCTTGCAGATTTTTAAACAGACCTGCTGATTCTTTGCCAAAGATCTTAGACTTGGTCTTCTATTAAGTGTTGCAGACAAAGTCAGGAGCATCTCCTGATAAGAGGCAGATGCTGCAGGGGGTGCAGGGGCCTCTGCAGCATCACAGCTGCATCTAATTGAGTCTGGCTACTTGGGCAGCCAGAGAAAGTTTGGAAGAGATGTCAGCTTTCGTGGGGCAATCGGGAGTAGCAGCCAGCAAAATGGTGGCCTGAGAGACCAGGTCCAAAGCATATTTGGTCATATGAGTGATAGTTGATGGCTCAAAGCCAATGTGGAAGAGGTGTAGACCTTACCAGTTCTATCCATTGTTTTGTGGTCTTTATCCGTACGTACAAGAGGCAGACGGAATGAGTCTGGATTGTTTATCTGGTGAGATGGCAATCACAGCAGGGTCTGACAAGGGAGGCCCAAGAATTTTTGGTCATCAGGCACCTTGTAGAAGCATTATTAGAACATCTGTGGGATATTAGGGTAAAAAAATTAGAGTCCCCCTTAGCTCAGCATTTTTATGAATGTCATGATGGTAAATGTGATAGTTTAACAGCAACTATTTTAGAACAGGTTTTTATAGGTGAACTAAATGAGAATTTGATTAAGAATGCACTGTTAAAAAAAAAAAAAAAAAAAAAAAAAAAAAAAAAAAAAGAAACTTTTTATTTTGAAGTATGAAACCCTAACTCCTAGGGGCTTGAATACAGATTGTTGCTGGAGAAGTGTTATTTGATTTGTCCAAATGCACTTTAAATTTGTTTGAATTGTATTTTAATTAACTTTAACGATTTAATTGTTTGACTGCTGTTAATAGCTGATGCTATATAAATGCTTTTGTCTGTGTTGTGTGTTACTCCTTGAAGGCTTACTGTGGCCGAGGCGCTAGAGAATAAATACAGAACCTTATTTTACACTGGCTTTGTCATCTCTACCTTGTAGAAGCAGTCCAGCCTCTTAGAGGCAGGTGGTTGATAATCTAGTGTCTGATGCAGAGGCAAAAGCATCTAAACAGGCAGGGATGACAGGTGGGATGGCAGAAGAGGAGGGGGATTCCACTTATAAAAGCTCAAACTTTCTCGAGTGTCAGATATTTGTGAGGTGTCCCATTTAAAATACTTTCATTTTGGTAATGGTTTCCCCAAGGAAAAATCCTCGGGGGGTGTCTCCCTCAAATTCATTTGGTGAATACTCTTGAGGGGAGGCAATTTGGGAAGTGTATGAAAAAAAGGATTCCTCAAAAAAGAGGAACAATGTCTCTTGCTCTTCCACCTCTTGTGAGGCAAGTGGTGGGAGAGGAGAGAGGCAGGCCTGGGGTTAAGCAGAGGAAGAGTAGCTGGAGAAGAGGCTGAGGGGCCCAAGGGCCAGTAAGGCCTGCATCAAGAAAGAGGTGAAGGATCGCCAATCTGGCAGGCAGTCTGTGGGTGTAGCCATATGTTCAGTTTTTTGTTTCTTTTTTGACTGGGGTAGATTTAGGAGTAGGCCTGGAGTCGGATGCCTGGCTAACGGTAGCAGTGTCTGGTTCCATCTCAACCTTGGTGGTAGCCAGTGTCTGGGTTGGCTCTGGGGATGTGCCGGTAGTCAACTGTGAAGCGGCTTGATCCAAGGTCACGGAATCCAAACGTCCCTCAGCTCCTAAATCGGTAGCTGGCTGGGCATCAGATATCAGAGCGGCTGAGGAAGAGGGCCTAGGAAACTACCTTTCGCGGAAGTTCAGTTGAGGCCTCTGAGACGGGATCCATCCCAAGAGCTAATTTTTTAAGCCATTTGTTTTCCAGGTAGAGATTTAGAGCAACCAGACAGGTGCGAAGGATCTTCGGAATGAAAGATTGGCAGATGGAGCAAGCATTGTGATAATGCTTCCAGCCTAAGCAAAAAACAGCAGCCATGTGTGTCTTTATGGGGTATCTGGTGCCAACATTGGCATTTGCCCTTTTATGCTATCATAGGCTAAGGATTACTACAACAAACCAAGCTTTAGCTAGAGATTAAAGAAAACCCTAATAGGGTACATGGGCTTTTAGACGTCTTGCAGGGAAGGAGCGAAGCACATGAATGTCTGCGGCTGAAATGTTCAAAGGTCTGTGCGTGCAGAGGTCACATTAAAGGTCCCTGGTTTATGGCCCTACTTGTGATGTCCCATGCAAGTAACTGAAGCATTTGTATAGGAGCCGACGTACGGGTCGCCTAAGGCGGAAATTCCCACACCAAGAATACTGCTACATAGGAACAGGACATCTTTGTAGAACCTGTCTGGTCTCAATGGGGATGAGTGGCTCAGATTCTGGAACTCGGAAGCACAGACAGGCATTTAAGTATGCTAATATTACAGCAGGGATAGCAGAGGGCGAGGGAGATTCCATCTGCAGAAGCTTGTAATATTTCTTCACCTCTGTCACTTGGGTAGAATCCCATTTGAAATATTCCCTCATTTTGGAGAAGGTCTCCGCAAAGGTTATGTACTAAGGTAAGGAATCCCCTTCCAAAGGATTAGGACAGCAGTATTCCAAGGGAAAAGCTAACAGAGGCATAAGAGAGGGACTCTCCATAGGAGGAGGAAGAATCTTTCTGTACAAGGCAGTGGCATAGGTGCAGTAGAAGCAGGGCTGGAGTTCAAGGTTAAAAGGGCAGGAGTTTGAAAAGCAGTAGCCCTCGGGGCCAAAAAGCCCTGAAAAAAGTGGCTGGGAGAATGCCGACCAGACAGGCACATCATCTGCTGGGGAAGACATAGGCTTTGTCTTTTGTTTCCTTTTTTACAGAAGGTGTTTTTAGTCTGAGTTGGCGTAGGCCTAGTATCAGTCATCTCAAGAGTAGAAGTGCCTTCCCTCAGAGAACGAAAGCAACACTGACCGTCTGGGCAAACCTGCCCACCCCCCCAATATCTGAGACCAAGATCGCAGGTAGCTCCAGTCGTGCAGGCCAGATAAACAATGGCGGCTTCTGAAGTGGTACCAGACAAAGTTGCAGGACCTATTGGACATTCCTCAGCCCCTGGACCGGAAGCTGGCAGGACATGCACACTCAGAGGTGCAGTATCAGGCCTAGCTACAGTGACCTTTTTTTAGTAGTTCGGACGAGATGGCTGGTTCAGGACCTATACAGAGGGTAAGTGGCTTCAGATGCTGGTTTTCAATAAAGAGCTCAAGGGCTGTGACATGGCTGCACAGTGTTTTAAGAACAAACAACTGTCAGATGAACACATTGCAGTTGGACAGGCCTAAGCAAAACGAGCAGAGGTCAGTGTTGCCTGTGAGAAATTTGTCAACCCCACTTAAATTTTCCCTTCCTAGATGACACGGACAGAATCGGCTAAATAAAAGCTATACAGCAATCTGAGCTTAGCTAAAGAGTAAGAAACTATTCCCCAAGGGGTACTTATCTTTGAAGTCAGTAGCGTGGAGCTGAATGAATAAAGAGGAGGGGACTTCAAGAATGGCATGTAGTCACAGGTTACCTGCCATGTCTTGAAATTGAGGCTTCTGAGCTGGAGGTTTTGTAGGTCTGGCAAGAGTGGACTTGTTTGGCAGCTTTCATAGGTCTAGGTGGGGAAGTGGGAGCAGAGTGGTTCCTGATACAAATCAGGGTTTAGACTGGCAGTTTCTATGAAACATGGGGATAGGACAGAGAAACAGATGTTCCAGGTCTTGTAGCTGCTTCCCCTTTTGTTGTAAAGTCTAAAATAGCTCTGAAGGATTGGTGCCAAACAAAGCTGAGTTGTCTTAAGGTGCATCTAGCTTTGCCCAGATGTCATCAGGTAGTGGCCGAAATCTTAGCCAATACCACCTTCAGAGGACAGATGCTGATGCAGCAGACCTAGCTGAAGCCTCAGCAGCATCACAGCCTCACCTAACAGATTGTCTAGTGACCTGGGAGGTCAGGGAGATTAGACTGGACAGCTGAGCTTTGGCTGGGGATGTCAGACAGCTGTTTTGTGACTTTCCAGAACAGCCAGGGCATATTTGGACATGTGGGTCTGTTAACGGTCCTGAATGCCAATGCCAGGTTAGAGAATGTGTAGACTTTCCCCAAACACTCCATAGCCTTGCTATCTTTGTAAGAAGAGAAGGAAGGAGTTGGATGCCTTATCTGCAGAGACTGAGATTGTGCCTGGGTCAGCTGCAGGGCATTTTACTAAGAATTTATCTGTCTCAAGAACTTTGTAGAACCTGTCAGGCCAGTAGGGAGCAGGGGGCTTCAAGTCTGGGTTCAAAAAGCTGCACTAAAAGCATCAAAGAACGCTGGCAGTACTGGGGGCAACCTGAAGGAGCAGGGGAATCCATCTGGAGAAACTCTTATTACCTTTGCTGTACTTCTGCATCTCAGATGAATCCCATTTAAAGTACTCCCTCATTTTAGCATTGGCCTCCCATTTAAAGTACTCCCTCATCTTGGCAATGGTCTCCCAATAGGGAATCTGCTTCAGTAGATTCTTCTTGGGAGGCATACCCAAGAGGAGGATACTGAGAAACAAAAGTGACTCCTCTGAGGAGGACTGAGGATTCCGCCTCTTCCACCCGAGAGATGTCCAAGGCCTGGGGCCTAGGACTCGCAGGGGGAGGTACTGGTGAAGCTACTGCAGCAGCAGGTCTTAAGGCCATAAATGCATTGAAAAGGCTTTGCGAGAAAGCCTGCCAATGTGGTTGACTTTCCACAATAGGAAATATACGTTTCCTATTTTCTTTAAGGAAGGCCGAGCAGGAGACTGGACTGAAGGAGGCCTGGGGTCAGATAGCAGCGTGGTATGGGTGGGATTTGCCCTGTCAGTTGATGCAAGCCTAGGTTACCCCCTGGTGTTGGATGCAGACATCTGCAGGGCCTCTGAAGACGTGCCTTACGCATGGGGTTCTGCGGCTTCCACACTGGTGCCGGCTGTACACAAATTGGCAGTAACCGATCATTCCTCCAGGCCATCGGCCACAGGATTAAAGTCGGGAGGCAGATGCAGCTACAGTTTCAGGCCTTAGGGTCTTGGCCTTTTTCTTGGGCAGCTCCGCAGGCAGACTGGATGGCCAATCCATACCGAACACTAACCGCTTAACATAACGATTCTCTGGATACATACTTAAGGAGTGGAGTCTGCTACACAGAGTTTTCAGGACGAAGGCCTGGCAAATGGGGCAGGCCTTGTGGTCGTGGGACGGTCTTAAACAAGAGGCAAAGCTTGTGGGTGTCTTCATGGGGTATCTAATGGCCGCACTTACCCTTAGGTGACATGAACAAACACTAGCAAGCAAGGCTGGCCCCAATGGCTGAAAATAGTATTCACTAGTGACTGAGGGACCACTCATGAGGAATCAGAACAGAACTGGTGAGTCTGCCAGCATGTTGGTTTTCCACGGTATAAGCGATGCAATCAGAAAGCGGTCTGAAGAGATCGCCCATTCCCAGACCTTTTTGGCACCTCTGCACAACAGATGGGAATAGGTACTTAATTGTCTGATGCATCAGACTGACACGTCCGTATGGATATCAAATAGTCCGCTCTCATCTTGAGGACATAGCTATGTGCCTTGGACCATCCTTACTTTGCAATGCCCCACGCCGCCAACTGGGAAGCATCTGCGGTCACTGAGGCTATGGGGGGATGGCCTGCCCAAAAACAAGTTGTCTGACTATCCACCACTGAATACATTTGCAAATTGGAGCAAGTTTGATGGGACAGCAGACTGGTAACAGACCACTGAACCGCCAAGGTCCACTAGAATATTCGCATGAAGCATTTTGCTAGAGGGACTAGAATAATGGCAGCTGACATGGCAGCTTTTAACGCTAGTTCTGCTGGATGGGAAAGAAAGTCCCACACACCTCTGAATGCGGTGAAGAACTTATGAGGCCACTTGATTCGTGGTATCCAGTTGAATTCCTATAAATCCTAGATTTTGTACAGGAGTCTGGTTTGATTTGGCAAGCTTTACTGTGATGCCTATGGAGTTGAGATCTGAAGTAACTACAGTAATCCCTGGCCTGTAGAAGCTGATGCCTGGTTGGGGCAGTGAAGAGCCAATCGTATAGATGGGTAAACACCTAGAATCCTTTGAGCTTCAGGTGAGCTGCTATGACTGCCAAGCATTTGAACACCTGGGGGGCTGTGGTGACCCCAAAGGGCAGTGCTCTGAATTGGTAATGACCAGCTCCCAACCAAAAGTGCAGATTTCTCCTGGAGTGCTTGTATTTTGATGAGAGCAATAGTCCTTGCACAGAAACAGCAGGGTGGACTGAACTGTTAACTATATGAAAATGACTTCTTTACATACTGATTCAGACTGCTTAGATCCAGAATTGGTCTTGGGGCCCCTGTTTCTTCAGCGCCAAAAAAGCACAAGTCAGTCACAAATCCTATTTCTTTGGTTGGGACCTCCTGTTTGACTCTTGTAGCAGCTTTTGAACTTAAGCTGAATACTCTGACCAAATGGATCATCAGGGATTTTTTCCTCCTGGCCTAGGAGGTGGAAAGGAAAAGAGAGAACGCAATAACCTCCGGATATTACACTTTACACCCAAGTTTTCTTTGCAAGATTTGCTCAGGCATCTAGGTGCATGGAAAGATAAGCCCCGACTGCCTCCAAGAGATGGTCAGGTAGCATTTCAGGATCACTCACAGGGGATTGTCAGTCTCTGAAGCCCTGGTTCTACAGACCCCCCCCCAAAGCATTTGGGGTGACATCTACCATTAAAACAGCCTCCTGTGCTTATGGAGAAGGTATCCCTATGCGGGTCTTGAAAAGGCCCAAAAGTTTTCCATAACTACGTTTTATTTCCTCCTGGTTGGTTTCTGGAAAAGGACTGCTAAAAGATAGGAAACTTTATTCCCATGGCAGACAGGGCCTTTCCTTCCCATTTTCTGCAGGTTAAAGCATCTTTCACTAATGGCCTGAACAAAAAAAAAAGAGCCAAAGGGGACATTGACGGACACCTTAAAGGGTTCAAAAAAGTCAAAGCCTCATCCAGGCGCATCTCCTTACAGCTATACCTGAACCAGCTGGTCTTGAGGTACCTTCTTCTATATGGGAGATCAACCTCATTGAAGAATTGGCAATAGAGAGTAGCCAGTTGAGGAGACTGAGGTCCACGCCCTGACATGGTCTCCACAACACAGCTTGAAAGCTCCTTGGTCAAATCTCTTTGCAAAAGGGAAAAATGTCACGTAAATTGCATCAATGCGAATGTGACTGAGGTTTTGATGTGCTTTCCAAACATGCCCATCACTCTGGACTCTGTTCAGTGAATGGACAGAGGAGCTCTGCCCAGCTAGCTCCTTTTTAGTGGCTGCTGCCTCAACGGCATCAACAAGACACCCTTGCTCCAATGGGTTCTGTCTGCTGAAGGGGGTCCACTACAAATTTATCTGGACACTTGGGGATGGGCTTAGTGTCCAGTTGGAGTCGAGGAAGGGGGCTTCCTCAGGTCAGATGCAGACTCATGGGTATCTAAGATCCTGGGGCTCAAACCACAGCTCTGATCAGAGAAGTAGACTGTATAGGCTGAGTGGGTGCACTCACGGATCTGAGGGAACAGCTGGCAAGACCACCCGGAGCTCCAAGGAATTTCCACATCATACTGTTCATGTTGGCCTCTGTCAAGCTCCTAGAGGATCTAGATGTTAGGGTGTATTCACTGTTGCAGTCATCACCTGTGGGTTATCCCCTACTGTGGTAGCCCTCGGCTGGCCCAAATACCAGAGTCATTGTTTTTCTGCGTTGGCTGCTGTCACTTGCTGCCTATCAGGTTGTCAATGCTATAAAGAAAGGGAGCAGACGAGATCAAATCAGTTTTTCTTGACCTAACCAAAGGCTCAAGTAAATATGGTAAAGTGGTCCTGGTGGTTAAAAGCAGTTAAAACTTCGGTCTCCTTAAAGAAAGATATAAAATAAGGAGGAGGGTGGGAAACCAAGACTGCAGCAGTGAATACACTTGAACATCTACATTTAAGGTAAGTGCACACAACTGTACTGTGTGTTCTTCGTTTCACTGTTGCAGTCACCACGTGTGGGAGGATTCCCAAAGCTGAGGGGTGGTAGGATTAGTAAGACACCTAGAAATGGGCCAGCATGCCCTGCAGAACTGCAGAGGCAAACCCTGCTCTAGACTTGGGAAATAGAGGTAGGTAGTAATGCTTGGTAAAGGTATGGACTGTAGTCCAGGTGGCAGCTTCCAGGATGTCCCTGGTGGGAACGCCTCTGAGGAATGCTGTGGAAGTGGAGGCTGCCCTAGTGGAATGGGTTTGACTAGACTTGGGGCGGGGTTCCCATGCAATCTGTAGCAGAAATGGATACAATGTGATATCCATTTGGAAATGGTTTGTTTGGAAATGGGCTTCCCTCTGCCCCTGAGGCAAGGCTGACAAGTAGCTGGTCTGTTTTCCTGAAGGGTTTAGTACGGTCCAGATAGTATCTGAGCTTTCAGTAGACGTCTAGTGAGTGCAGAATTATTTCCCCCTTGTTTTGAGGGTTAGGAAAGAAGGTGGATAGATGTATGGCCTGGTTGAGAGTTGCATTAGATAGCACCTTTAGCATAAAGGAGGGATAAGTCCTCAGGGAGACCCTGTCTGCATGGAAGATGATGAAGAGCTCAATGGCCATCACTGCCTGAAGTTCTGAAACCCTTCTGGCTGAGGTGATAGCTAGGAGAAAAACAGTCTTCCAGGAGAGGTATCTTAGTTCTGTTGAAGCAGTAGGTTCGAAGGGTGATAGTTTTTCAAAACATAATTCAGATCCCAGGCTGGAGTGGGCGGCCTTCTGGGAGGTCTGATAGTAGAAGCCTTTTCTGAGGAATGGTTTAATCAAAGGATGGGAGAACTGGGGCTGTTCTGTATCAAAATGAGCGGAAATGGCTGAGGCGTGGATTTTAATAGAGAAGGAGAGGCCACTATTAAGTAGATCTGCTAGGTAGTCCAGAATAAGAGGGATGGAAGATTGTGAGGTATTGCCCCCTCTGGACCAGCTCTAGTAGTAGAATCTTTTCCATTTTCTGGTGCTGGGCCTTCTGGCTTCTGTGATCATGTCTAGGACCAGTTTGCCTTTAGACTAATAGCCATGATGATAGTTTGAGTCTGCAAGTCTGGGTGCAGAATCTCCTCACTCCCCACCTGAGTTAAGAGGTCTGGGATCAGGGGAAGCTGCCTGGGAGGTTGTAAGGTCAGGTTGCACAGTAAGGGGTACCAATGCTGTCTGGCCCAATCTGGAGCAATGAGGGTGGCCTTTGCTCTCTCCTCCCTTACTTTGAACAGTATCTTGGGAATAAGAGGCAGAGGAGGGAATGCGTACACAAACAGGGTGTTCCAGGGGAAGGCCAAGCATCCACCTTCCATGCTAGGTGGTGATATTCCCCGTTACAGAATTTTTTCAGCTGATGGTTGAGATGCTAGGCAAAGAGATCCATCAATCTCTGGAAGGTATTGGGCTACCAGGTGTAGTCCCCATGGACGAAGCTATCAGCCAGAGGTTCATAGCTAGCCTGTACAGAGGATAAGATTGGGTCCTAAATATATCCATACCTGGACGATTGCTTAATTCAGGCAGAAAACCAGGACATTCTTCTAAATCATCTGGCATTTGTAAAAAAAGGTTCCAACTTGTCTGGGGTACACCATAAACTTAAAGAAATCACAACTGGTACCCTCTTGACAGATTACATTCCTGGGAGCAAGCTTGAATACAACTGCCCAGATGGCTTTCCTCACGCCAGAGAAGCAAACTCATTTGGTAACTTAAACAAGTGGCCACAAAAACCCTATCTGCAAGACAAATACTGCAAGCCTTGCGGTTCATGGCCTCCTGTATTCTTCTAATTCCATATGCAAGACTGCATATGATGAAACTACAGTGGTATTTAAAAAGTCTATGGAATCAACATTGTCACAGCCTGGAAACAATGATTCCCATCATACCTTGCCTACGCCTGGAGTTCTTATGGTGGGCAGAGGCCTGCCACCAAAAAGTACAGTTTTGTACCTACCATAAATGTAGATGTTCGAGTGCTAATACAGCTGCAGTCATAACAGATGGGCTCTCCTGCCGTCAGGCGGGTCCTCGGTCGGCCGAATTCCAAAGTCTAGGTACGGCGTCTGTTGTCGTCGCTTCTTCCTTGACGTCAGTGCGACAGGGTTATAAAAGAACCAGCAGACGCCATGTTCTTCAGTTTTTCTTGCCCCAGATGTCAGGCGCCCCCCAGAAGGAAGGCAATACATAAAATTATGAAGTAATGCAATGCAATATAATCAAAAAACAGTAGTTGCAAGCAAATACACCATAAAAGACTACTCCTAGAGGGGAAGGAGGGAGGGAAACCTGGACTGCAGCTGTATTAGCATTCGAACATCTACATTTATGGTAGGTACAAAACTGTACTATGTTCATCGTGCATACAGCTGCAGTCATAACAGATGGGTAGAATCCCAAAGCTAAGAAAGGGGTGGTAGGCACTAAGTGGAACTAGGAGGAGCCAAAATGCCCTGCAAGACTGCAGTGGCAAAGCCTGCTCTGGATTTGGAGTATAATGGTAGGTTGTAGTATTTGGAGAAGGTATGCACAGAACTCCAAGTGGCTGCTTCCAAGATATCCTTGGTAGGAACTCTTCTAAGGAAGGCTGCAGAGGTGGCTGTGGCCCTGGTGGAGTGAGTTCTAATGCCTGTAGGAACAGTTTTGCCATGAAAGGAATAGCAAAAGTGTATGCAGTGGGCTATCCATTTTGAGATTGTCTGCTTGGAAATTGGCTTTCCTGGGGCTCCTACCGCATAGGCCACAAAGAGCTGTTCTGATTTTCTGAAAGGCTTTGTTCTGTCCAAATAACGCAGTTGCCTGTGGATGTCCAAAGAATGTAGTAATCTCTCCCCTTTGTTTTGAGGATTAGGATAAAAAGTAGGTAAATGTATGGCCTGATTTAAAGCTACCCTGGATACCACTTTAGGCATAAAGGAAGGGTTGGTACATAATGAAACTCTGTCCTGATGGAAGATAAAAGGCTGGACAGCCACAAGGGCCTGTAGTTCTGAAACTCTACGAGCTGAAGTGATAGCCAGAAGGAAAGCTGTTTTCCAGGACAAATATTGCAAATCTGATGTAGCAGCTGGCTCAAAAGGAGGCAAAGTCAGTTTTTCCAGAATGAAATTTAGATCCCAAGCAGGTATTGGTTGTTTCCTTGGATGTTTTAAATTCTTAGCCCCTCTGAGGAACTGTCTTACAAGAGGGTGAGAGAATAAAGGAGGATCAGTGTTGTATTCTGCAGAAATGGCTGAGGCATGGATTTTGATGGAGAACGAAAGTCCACTGCTTAGTAGTTCAGCCAAATACTGTAGTATTTGAGGTAAATTCAGTGTTCCAGGGTTCTGGCCCCTTTTTCTCATTCCAGACACAAAAACGTTTCCATTTTGCGGAGTAAGCTTTTCTAGTTGATGGCCTTCTGGCCTCCAAAATGACATCCTGCACCTCCCTGGAGAGTAGGGCCTGCTGTGACGCTAAGGAATCTTCCATGCGGCTAGATTGAGTGTTTTTAGCTGACTCTGAAGAGTTTTGAAGCTGTGCTGAGTCAGAAGAGGCATTAGAGGCAGGGTCCATGGAGGGAAATGAGTCAGGCTCCTCAGGAGTGGGTACCATTGTTGCCTTGGCCAGTCCGGAGCAATGAGGATCATCTTTGGTCTGTCTGCTCTGGTCTTCAATAGGACTTTGGGCAGCAGAGGAAGAGGAGGGAAGGCATAAACTGTCATTGATGTCCAGCTGAAAGAGAGAGCGTCCACTCTCCAGGTCTTTGGGTGGAAGGTCTTCGAGCAGAATTTTGTCAATTGATGATTTTTGTGGGAGGCAGAGAGATCTAGGTCTGGCCTTCCCCATTCTTGGATTATTTCTGTAAAATTTTTTGGATGCAACATCCATTCATGTGGATCGGTCATATTCCTGCTTAGGTTGTCTGCCAGCGTGTTTTCCTTGCCTGGCAAGTACTGTGCTTGTAGTTCCATTTGTAAGTCCATGGCCATGTTCCAAAGTGATATGGCCAGTCTGCATAGGGGATAGGAATGTGTTCCTCCCTGCATGTTTATGTACCACATAACTGTGGTGTTGTCCGTTCTTATCAATAGTTGACCTGGTTGTAGAAGGTCCTTGAAAGCAATAATAGCATTTATTACTGCTAGCATTTCTTTTTGATTGATGTGAAGGTGCTTTTCTTTTTGGGACCATTTGCCCTGAATGCACCGGTCTGTCATGTGCGCCCCCCAGGCGTAGTCCGAGGCGTCTGTTGTGATGACTTTATTTGCTTGAGGCTTGCTGAATGGAAGACCTATGTTTGCTTGACATGCTTGAGCCCACCACAGAAATTCCTTTTGCAGACATGGAAGTAGTGGTATTATTGTATCCAAACTGTGGCTGTGTTGAGACCATATGCTTTTTAGGTACCATTTAGCCTTCTCATATGCAGCTTTGCACATGGGATTAGCAAGAAGCAAGATGCCATGAATCCCAGAGCCTGCAGGATTTTCCTTGCAGTCAGCCTGGTGCAATTTGCCAGTGTTTTGAAGTATTGAATTAGTTGCCCCTGCTTCTCTGGCGTGAGGTAGGCCATCTGGGTGTTTGTGTCCAAATTGGCACCCAGGAAAATTATATTTCGAGAGGGTATTAGCCTTGATTTCTCCGTTGACTGTGTATCCCAGAGAGTTTAATAACATTATTACATAAGCCAGATGTTTCAGAAGAATGTGCTTGCTGTCCGCTTGGATCAGGCAGTCCAAATAAGGGTATATTTGTATCCCTTGAAGTCTGCAGTAGGCAATTACTGATGCCAGGCATTTCGTGAACACTCTGGGCGCAGTAGATAAGCCAAAGGGCAATGCAGAGAATTGATAATGGGTTGAAACTGCAAGAAATCTGAGGTATCTTCTGCAATTTTGTCTGATTGGGACATGCAGGTATGCCTCCTTGAGGTCCAATGTTACCAGCCAAGACTCCTTGCCCAACATGGGAAGAAGTTGCTGTAGAGTGAGCATCTTGAATTTTGGTACAAGTAGGAATGTGTTTAGGATGGAAAGATCCAAAATAGGTCTCCAATCTTTTCCCTTCCTTGGCACCAGAAATAGCCTGGAATAAAAACCTTGACCTTGTTCGTGTGTATGTACCTCTTGAATAGCTTTCATGTTTATAAGATCTGAAATTTGCTTTTGTGCCTCTACCCTTTGATTGTGTGGCAGTTTTGGCATGCCTCTCATTTTTGGAAGGGTATGAAAGTGGAATTTGTAGCCTCTGTTTATAATGTCCAGGATCCATTTGTCCTTTGTGACAACATGCCAATTCTTTGAGAATAGTGCCAGCTTTCCTCCTAAGGAGGCTGCCATTTGAGACCTGGTTGGCCTGCAAAGGGGAAAGTCATTGGGTTTGCTTTCTGAAAGATTGTGAGTTGTCCTCACCACCTCTTGGTGTAGGAGCTTGCCATTGTCTGCCTCTGTACGATCCTTGTGGTTGTCCTCTGCCCCTCGGGTCCTGTATCTGCCTCTTTGGGGTCTGTCCGTGGCAGGAAAGGACCAGTTTTTGGAAGGCCAATTTCTACTAAAACGTGGTGGTTGAACCTGCAGAAATTCTTTCACAGTTTGCATTGATTTAGCTTTTTCCTCCATTTTTCGCAATACTTCCTCAGCATTTGCCCCAAATAGTACATCCTTTTGAAGAGGGGCGTCTAGTAATTTAGCTTTGACATGATCAGGCAAGGTTTGTTCCTTGAGCCAAGCATGCCTGCGTATGACTGAGCCTGTAACAGCAGCTCTACATGAGGCCTCTAGAGCATCAAAACCACATTGTAAGGTATGTTTACCCACATGTTCTGCACTATGCATCAAATCCTGCAACTCCAAGTCTGGTTGTTCAGGTTGTGACATTTTACTTTTCAATTGAGATAACAGAAACTGTTGGTATTTTGGCATATGAAACTGGCAGTTTAAGGCCCTCATGGTTAAGGTAGCCGAGGTATATACCTTTCCCCCCCACCTTTCTAAGGATCTGGAATCTCTCTCGGAAGGCAATGGATTTTTGGCAATGGAAGCCTCAACTCCCTTGGGTCCCTGTGAGATGGTTTCTAGGTCAGCAGCATGGCTTTTGTAAAGAAATTGGTGTGAGTCAGGAACCCTGTAGTACCTGTCAGGCTTAACTGGAGCTGGAGGTAGAGAGTCCGGGTTAAGGCAGGCCTCCGAGTAAACATCTAGGATGTCCAAGACAGGAGGTATAGCCAGAGGCCTGTGCTGGGGTAACAAAAGAAATTCCCTGAGCCTTTTCTTGGAATCTGAATAATCCTGGCCTTCCCAGTGGAAGTGTTCCCTTAAGGTATGCAAAGTTTCCCCAAATGAGAAATCCTCAGGGGGGGGGGGGGATACAGAAGGAATAGACTCCTCTGCATCAGAGTCTTCAAAAGGGGAGTAAGCCTGTTCCTGATAATCAGTGTTCTGAAATAATGGATCCCTGATCAGAGGAGGGGGAATCTTCCTCCACTCTGGGCCTTTTGTCCGGAGGTGGCTGAGAACCTCTGATTAGAGTAATTAAATCCTCAGCCATTTTAAGCATCTGTCTCTTAGGCATGGGGCCTAGAGATGGGCCCTGTGTAACTGGTCTCTTAGGGTGCATGGTTGCTTTTGACTTGGTGAAAGCCTTGATGGAGAAAGAAGAGGAAAGAAGAGGAAGGTCTGAAGACACCTTGAGTGGAGGTGGACCTGTCCACATTCTGCGTTTCAACGCCAAGAGTGGCTTCGGTATCTGTAGTCGGTGTGTAGGCAGAGGAGCCTGCGACCTCGGGTACAGGAGACACCGCCAAAGACGTGTCGTCGGTAGTCAGGGGCTGCATAGGCACCTCACTGAGAACCGGACCACGTGTAGTCTGCTTTGGTGTGGTGTCGGTAGAGGCTGCGGACCTCGAGTGTCGGTCCTTGTCTCTGCGTTTTTTTTACACAAAACCGGTGTCGGAGTATCCGACGACATGGTATAGTTAAAATCTTTCCCAAAAAAATGCTGGGCGAACTCCGCCCGATGCTTAATAGTGCGTTTGTTGAATGTAGCACAACAGTGACAGGCTGAAACATCGTGGTCTGGGCCTAAACAAGGTATACAGAGGGAATTTAAATCCTTATGCGGTATTTGCTTCCCACAAGAAATACAATTATTAACTTTGGCTGACATCGGTCTGAGGCAAGAAAAGTTTCCCCAACGGGGTACTTAGCTTTTAAGAAGACTTCAGTTTTCCAAATTTTTCGTAATCTCAGGAGCTGGCCGACCGGCACTTGTGAACTGCTTCTGCTTCGGGCACAGCGCGGCAAGAAAGACTGAAGAACATGGCGTCGGCTGGTTCTTTTACACCCCTGTCGCACTGACGTCAGGGAAGAAGCGACGACAACCAACGCCGGACCTAGACTTTGGAATTCGGCCGACTGAGGACCCGCCTGACGGCAGGAGAACCCATCTGTTATGACTGCAGCTGTATGCACGATGAACATCAAGGGACTGCCATTCAAACTACCCCCTGCCGCCCAAACCCTAACCAGAGATGCATCAAACTATGCATGGGGGGAGGGGGGGGGGGGCTCACCTGGCAGGGAAGTGCATTCAGGGCAAATAGAACCCAAATCAAATGCACCTACATATCAATCAAAAAGAAATGCTAGCTGTACAGAATGCTCTGAACAGCCTTCAAGGAATGCTTTCTTCCAGGACAACTAATGGTAAAGACAGACACCACCACGGTTATGTGGTACATAAACAAGCAGGGGGGTACACATTCTTACCCACTCTGCAGACTAGCCATGGCATTGTGGAACACAGCCTTAAGCAACCAAGTGCACCTACAAGCTCAATTCCTGCCAGGAAAATTAAATACACTGGCAGACGGACTAAGCAGAAATCTCATGGACACACGAGTGGAAACTAGAACCACGGATTTTCAACATGTTGACAAGCAAATTGGTGAGCCTAGATATAGATCTATTTGCCTCCTCCCAGAACTACCAGTTGGACAAGTTTTGCATAAGGCCTCCCCACAAAGAAGCCTGGAAGGTGGATACTCTGTCCTTCAGCTGGAAAAGCCCATCAGTCTACGCCTTTCCCCCTTCTGCCTCTGTTCTGCAAAGTTCTGCTAAAAGTCAAACCGGACAAACCAAGAATGATTTTGATTGCTCTAGACTGGCCATGTCAACACTGGTACCCACTCCTGCGCAGTGTCACAAATATTTCCATGGCACCTGCTTCCGACACCTTCCTTGCTGTCTCAGCAGGAGAACCAAATTCTGCACCCTCAGCTTCCAACACTGAACCTTGCAGCCTGGCTAATCACTTAAATTCACCCTTATCCCTCAGCAAACCTGTGATGGATGTCATCTTGGAGGCGAGAAGGCAGAGTACTAGAAAATCTTATGCTAACAAATGGAAAAAAGATTCTGTGCCTGGAACCAATCTTTAGGGATGAGCACAGCAGTGCCCAATTTACCTCAGATTTTGCAATTAACTGAGATGCTTCTCAAGGGCCTGTCTTTTTCCTCTTAAAATCAACGCTTCAGCTACTTCAGCTCATTATAAACACGGAACCACCCCTCTTCTCTCATACCCTGTTCAAGCAGCATCTCAGAGGGGCAAAGAACTTGAGACCTCCTAGGAAAGCTCCTACCCCTGCCTGGGACCTTAACTTAGTTTTGGAGAAGCTCATTCTACCTCCTCTCAATTCAGCTGCTACTGCAGACTTAAAATTTCTTTCTTGGAAAACAGCCTTCCTTTTAAGCAATCACTTCAGCTACAAGGATATCCGAATTACAGGCCCTTATGGCAGTGGAACCTTTCATCATCTTTCATGCAGACAGGGCATCTGAGGACCAATCCATCCTTCATGCCCAAGGTGGTGTCCAGTGTGGCTCTTAATCAGTCCATTAATTTGCCAACCTTCTTTCCCAATCCACAGAACAAAGAGGAACGGATTCTGCATTCCTTGGATGTGCACAGACAACTTAGATGCTACTTGGACAGGACTAAATCTCGAAGAAAATCTGACCAATTGATGGTAGCATTTGCTGCAGGGGCAGAGGGGAAGGCTATTTCAAAACAAACCATTTCTAAATGGATAAGCCATTGCATTCTTTGGGCGGCACAGTGGTGCAGTGTCACCTCACAGCAAGAGGTTCTCCGGTTCGATTCTCGGCTGGGGTGCCTTGTGTGTGGAGTTTGCATGTTCTCCCTGTGTTTGCGTGGGTTTCCTCCGGGTACTCCGGTTTCCTCCCACATTCCAAAGACATGCATCTGGAGCATTTCTCCCTGGGCCTCCGCTGAAAACAGGCTCTATGGAACCTAGTCGGACATTCCCGGTCAACAAATGTTAAATAAAAATAAATAAAAATCATTTCTGCTATAAGCACCATGGAAAACCTATCCCCCAGGGAATCAGATCTCACTCCACCAGGGATGCATCTACTTCTGCAGCCTTTCTCAGAGGTGTTCCTACCAGGGACATCCTAGAAGCTGCTACTTGGAGTTCTGTACATACTTTCACCAAGCATTATCATTTCCCATTTTTCTGTAAATCCAGAGCTGGTTTTGCCACTGCTGTCTTGCAGGGCCTTATAGCTGGCCCTAATGCTGTATAAACTCCTCCTCCCAACCACAGCTTTGGGAATCTACCCAAATGTAATGACTGCAACAGTGAAACACAAAAAACATAGTACAGTTTTGTACACTTACCAAAAATGTAGATGTTGAGTGTATTCACTGTTGCAGTCCTGGTTACCCACCCCTCCAGCCCCCTACTTTTCTCTAGCTATACCTCTACTTTTTTACTATGCTTAAAAGCCTTTTTTGGTGCATTTGCTTTTAGTTGGAGGTATACTTTTTGTGTTTAATTTTATTGGCTCCCCATTAAAGGGGCACCTGACATCGGGGGCAAGAAAAACTGAAGCAAAGGCGTCGGATGCATGTTTTATACCCCTGACGACCTGACATCATGGAAGAAGGAACAGCAACCAACGCAAGACCCAAGACTTTGCTAATCAAGCCAACTGAGGGCAACCTGCCAGCAGATTACCCAAATGTAATGACTGCAACAGTGAATACACTAGAACATCTACATTTATGGTAAGTGTACACAACTACACTTTCATATTAGCTCTGGAAGATATGGGTGACTATCCTGATGGGCAGGACAGGAGATACGGATACAGTTCGTGTCCATGGAGGACATATTAAGTGATATCACAGGATGGGGATCCACACTTGTCGAGGCCAAAAGGGGGCAATGAGGATCAACTTGTTCTTCATACTCTGTTCTTTCTGAAGAAGCTTTGGTACAAGGGGTAGGGGAGGGAAAGCATAAAGACCGGAGAGCCAAACATGGACCAGAGCATCTCAAACTGTCAATGAGGAGGATCAGGGCAAAGAACTTGCTGCATTTAGTGTTGAAGGGCAAAGCAAAAAGGTCACAGCAGGGTTGACACCATTTGTGGAAGACTACTGCCACTGACCGATTTGGAGACCACTCATGAGGCATCAGTATAATTTTGCTGAGCCTGACCACCAGAAAGTCAGACTTCCCTGGAATGTTACAGTTAGCACACGGTTGGAAGACATCACCCACTGCAAAACCCTCATTGCTACGGCACAGGGGGTGGGGTTATGATCTGGTTCCTCCCTGTTTCTGTACCATACCATGCACATGTTTGCCCATCTGTACTGCAATAGTCCCTGGAGGGAGAAAGCTCTAAGCGCCATCTTTCGTCATCATGGCATGGGAAAGGACAAATGATCAGCCTTGTTTACTTTTTCCGAGTGGAGCCACCACAGAAGGGAGTCCTTGCACACTCATGAAAACATGATGGGATGATTGAAGGTACAATGTGTAAAGATCATTAAACCGCAAGCGTCCACTGAAGGATTCTCATATGCAAGTGTGGTGCTGGAATCAATGTTATTGTGGCAGCCATTGAACATAATGCTCCGAGTATCAGACTTGCTGGAGGATTTGGAATGTCCAGAAAGTACAGTTGTGTACACTAACCATAAATGTACATGTTAGAGTGTATTCACTGTTGCAGTCATTACATTTGGGTTATCTGCTTGCAGGTAGCCCTCAGCCTGATTAACAAAGTCTTGGGTCCTGCATCGGTTGCTGTCTCATATTCCACGACGTCAAGTTGTCAGGGGTATAAAGCATGCAGCAGACACCATTTCATCAGTTTTTCTTGCCCCAGATGTAACGTGCCCCGATAAAGGGAAGCAATTATATGCAAGGTTACACCTGAAAGATTTAAGCATACCAAGCAAGAATAGAGGTATAGTCAATAGAAGTCTGGACTGGAGGGAGGGTAACCAGAACTGCAACAGTGAATACACTTGAACATCTACATTTATGGTAAGATGACACAACTGTACTATGTTCTTCGTGTTTCACTGTTGCAGTCAACACATTTGGGTAGATTCCCAAAGCTAAGGAAGGGAGGAGGCAGTTAGATAGCATTAGGACCAGCAATAAGGTCCTAAAAAACTGCAGTGGCAAAACCAGCTCTGGATTTAGAAAAAAATTGGCAAGTGGTAATGCTTGGTGAAGCCATGTACGGAACTCCAGGTAGCTTCTAGGATGTCCCTGGTAGGGACACCTCTGAGAAAGGCTGTAGAAGTAGATGCAAGCTCTGGGTGAATGTGGTCTTATCCCCTGTGGCCTAGGTTTTCCATGATGCTTATAGCAGAAATGAATGCAATGGCCTATCCAGTAAGAAATGGTCTTCTTTGAAATGGCCTTCCCCTCTGCCCCTGCAGCAAATGCAACCAGCAGTTGTTCAGACTTCCTGAGGCACTTAGTCCTGTCCAGGCAAAATCTAAATTGTCTGTGCATGTATTGTGCAGTATTTGTTCCCCTTTGTTCTATGGATTAGAAAAGGTTGGCAAATGAATGGACTGATTAAGGGCCACACTGAATACCACCTTGGGCATAAAGGAGGGATTGGTCCTGAGTGAAAACCTGTCCGCATGAAAGATGATGAAAGGCTCCACTGCCATGAGGGCCTGTAACAGACACCCTTCCAGCTGAAGTGATGGCTAGGAGGAAGGCTGTTTTCCAAGAAAGGAATTTCAACTCTGCATTTGCAGCTGGCTCAAAGGGAGGTAGAGTGAGCTTTTCCAATACAAAGTTAAGGTCCCAGGCAGGAGAAGGGGCTCTGCTGAGTGGTCTTAAGTTTTTGGCCCCTCTGAGGAATAGCTTCAGCAGAGGGTGAGAGAAGATGGGTGGTTCTGTATTATATTGAGCTGATATGGCAGACATTAATTTTGATGGAAGAAAAGGAAAGACCTTTGTGAAACATCTCAGTTAAGTATTGAAGAATGAGCAGTAAATTGGGCACAGTAGTGTCCATCCCCTGTGTTTGGTTCCAGGAACAGAATCACTTCCATTTTTCAGCATAGAAATTTCTAGTACTAGGCCTCCTTGCCTCCAGAATGACATCCGTCACTTGCTTACTGAGAGATGGTAAAGGAGGGATCATGTACTTAGCCAGGCTGCAAGGTTCAGGGTATGAAGCTGTGGGTGCAGAATCTGGCCCTCCTGCTGGGACAGCAGGGTAGGGGTCTGAGGCAGGTGTCAAGGTTCCAGAAGTGACACTGCATGAGGGGGTACCAGTGTTGACGTGGCCAGTCTGGTACAATAAGTAATGTCCTTTGTTTGTCCTGTTTGATCATTAGTAGCATTTTGGAGAGGAGAGGCAGAGGGGAAAAGGCATAAACTGATAAGTTATTCCAGCTGAAGGACAGGGCATCCACTTTCCAAGCTTGTCTGTGGGAAATCCTTGTGCAGAACTTGTCCAATTGGTAGTTCTGAGGGGAGGCAAACAGGTCTATCTCGGGGCTTCCCCCATTTGATTCTCAAAAAGTTGAATATCTTTGGTTCCAGTTTCCACTCGTGTGGATCCATGAGATTGCTGCTTAGGTAGTCTGCCAGTGTATTTAACTTGCCTGGCAGGAACTGAGCTTGTAGGTGCACTTGGTAGCTCAAGGCTGTGTTCCACAGGGCCATGGCTAGTCTGCAGAGGGGGTATGAACGGGGCCCCCCTTGCTCGTTTATGTACAACGTAACAGTGGTGTTGCCAGTCTTTGCCAATAACTGTCCTGGAAGAATGTGGTCCTTGAAGGCTGTCAGAGCATTCTATACAGCGAACATAGCTTTTTGATTGATGTGCAGGTGCATTTGACTCTGGTTCCATTTGCCCTGAATGCACTGTCCTGCCAGGTGAGCCCCCCCCCCCATGCATAGTCTGATGCGTCTGTTAGGGTTTGGGCGGCAGGGGGTAGAGTGAATGGCAATCCCTTGTTTTGGTGGCAGGCCTCTGCCCACCAAAGGAACTCTGTAGATAAGGTATGACAGGAAACAGTTATGTACTCACCATAACGTTAGATGTATGTAGTCCATCTTGCCTCACATTCTTCACTTGTGGGTTCAGAGCCGAATGTCTGCTCAGACTCGGCCAATTTACTAGCTCGAAAGTCTGATTAGCTGGGCTAAGATGGTATCCCACAATACACTGCTCCACATCCCCAGATCTAGTTTGCTGCAAACAGAAGTATCGTATCCATCGCCCAAACACACACCCATAACAACAAGGTCCAACTAATTATCCAAAGGGACTCTTAACATCAGAAGTACAAGAAGATCCTCCAAATCCTCCAGGCGTGCGGGACGGTGGGGGGATAATTAAGAATGTGAGGCGAGATGGACTACATACATCTAACGTTATGGTGAATACATAACTAACTGATGTTATGTAGTCCTATCTCGTCTACATTCACTTGTGGGACAGTGTCCCTAGCACCTACATCCTGGGTGGCTCAATGGAAAATACTCCTGAGCACTGTGGAGCCAAAAGATGATCTGCCCCTGGACACCACATCCAATTTGTAATGGGAAACAAACGTGCGAGGAGAAGCCCATGTTGCAGCCGCACATTTATCATCCATCGATAACCTAGCCTGAAAGGCTGTGGAAGTGGAAACTGCTCTGGTAGAGTGTGCTCTGACCGGAAAAGGCAGGCTCTTTCCCCCTGCCTGATAAAGACGCAACCAGCTATCCACCTAGAGATGGCGGCCTTGGAAACCGCAGACCCCAAGCGATTCTCTGAGAACGAAACGAAGAGCTGGTCTGACTTGCGCCAATCTTTAGTCCTGTGTAGATAAAAGCGTAGTTGCCTATGAACATCCAACAGATGGAACTGGTACTCTGCCTTATTGGAGAAGTTGGGGAAGAAGACCGGCAGCTCAATGGACTGATTAATATTAGATAAGGAAGCCACTTTGGGAAGAAAGGACAGATTTGGTCTGAAACTCTTATCTTTATGGAATACCAAATATGGGGGCTTGACTGATAGGGCCTGGAGTTCTACTCGTCTAGCCGATGTGATAGCCATCAAAAAGGCAGATTTTCATGTAAGAAATTTTAAATCGCAGGAAGCCGCGGGCTCAAAGGGTGGGAGAGTGAGGGCCTGCAGAATAAAATTGAGGTCCCAGGGAATAACAGGTTGAGATATAGGGGGACGAAGGAGAAGAGTGCCTTTCAGGAATGCTCTACACAGCCTGTGTGCCATTAAGCTAGGTTCATAAGTCACATGATAATTTGAAATAGCCGCCAGCTGAACTTTGATGGTGGCTGAGAAAGACCCTTGGTAGAATGAGACAAAAATTCCAACAGTCGATGTGGGCTGTGTAGGGGTCAATACCTTTGGACTGGGCCCATATCGAAAACCTTTTCCACTTGCTAGAGTAGATCTTCCTAGTGGACGGCTCATGAGAGAACGAAAGAATATAGACCACGTTTGGAAAAAAAATCATGACACCTGACTACGGATGGAAGTGGAGTAGCCAGACGGTCAGCCGGAGGGTCTCCAGGGAGGAGTGGAGCTGTCCCAACACGTGTCAGCAAGTCTGGACGAGGGTCCAGAGTCCAAGGAGCACCCACGATGTAAGGTTGAAGGAAGGGGGAACCATACTTGTCGAGGCCAGTGTGGCGTGATCAGAATCAATCTGCTTCTCAAGGATAGCGCTTTCTGAATCACCCTCTAGATAAGGGGAAACTGAGGGAAAGCATACAGCAGACCAGAGGGCCAATTGTGTGCAACAGCGTCCCTTGGAGATTCCCCCGGTGGGGGGATCAGGGAGAAGTAGTTGCTGCATTTCGCATCGAGGGGGCTGGCAAACAGATCGCAGCAAGGCTGACCCCATTTGCTGAATATACTGTCTACCACCCGGTGGTTCAGGGACCACTCGTAAGGCATGAGGATCGACCTTGCTTAGCCTGCCTGCAATCACATTAGTTTTCCCTGGGATGTGCGTTGCCACCAAGGCCCGTTGGGAAGCTATTGCCCCAATTTCACACTCTCATGGCCTCCCTGCATAGTGGGTACGATCCGTTTCCTCCTTGTTTGTTGAGATACACTCAAGACAACATGTCAGTAGTGTGGTATCACAATAGTCCCTAGAGGGAGGACATCCTGAAGTGCCTGCAACACTAGGAGCACTGCCCTCATCTCCAGGACATTTATGTGCAAGTCTATCTCGTGCTCCTGCCATGTGCCTTGGACTATCCTGCCAAAATAATGCCCCCCCCACCCATACGGGAGGCTTCCGTGGTCACTGTGGCTACTGGGTTGGGTGGAACAAAGGGTTTCCCTACGTCTAAGTTGTTGGTGCATAGCCACCAACTGAGGTCCTGCATGCATTTGCCTGTGACTAAGATAGGATGGGATAGCAGTAGTCTTTGGAAGGACCATTGGGCGAATAAGAGCCATTGTAGGATCCTCATATGTAACCTCGCTAACGGGACCATCATGATAGTGGACGCCATTGTCCCCAGTAACTGAAGAACTAGTCTTGCCCTCACACGTGTCAGAGACATCATCCAAACCTGTCGTTGCAACCCTGTGATCCTTTCCATAGGTAGGAATGCTCTCAATCGAATAGTGTCCAACACTGCTCCTATAAATGAAACCCGCTGTGAGGGTAGCAAGGCAGATTATTTCCAGTTTATTGTGATGCCTAACTGGTGACAAAGATCGATAGCAGTATCTCTGTTTTGAAGTAGATGCTTGGTGGAGGCGGATAGGAGTCAGTCGTAAAGCTAAGGAAACACCTGGAATCCTTGACGTCTCAAGTGAGCAGTCACCACTGCCATGCACTTGGTGAACACCCTGGGGGCTGTGGTGAGACCAAAGGGCAGGGCTCGAAACTGGAAGTGCCTGGCTCCCAGCCGGAAGTGTAGATGACATCTGGATGCTCTGTCCATTTTGATGTAAGAATAAGCATCCTTCAGGTCGATGGAGCACATCCACACTTCCTTTCCCAATAATGGGAGAATCGATTGTAGCGTGACCATCTAGAATTTGGACTTGTGTATGTAATGATAGAGTCAGCTGAGATCCAAAATGGGTCTCAGGTCCCCTGTTCTTTTTGGCACCAAAAAGAATCTCGAGTAATTCCCTAATCCGATCTGGTCTGGGGGGACTGGTTGGATGACTCCTTTTTCTAGCAGCTGAGAAACCTCTGTTGCTGCATGACCACTTTGACTGGGTGGAATGTCTGGGATCCTTTTGACGGGGGGAGGTGTGGAGTGAAATGGGATGGTGTAACCTCCGGCGATTATCCCCAATACCCATCTGTCCTGGGTGATGTTGACCCAGGCTTCCGGATACTGGGAAATTCAACCCCCTGACTTGGCTCCTGAGAAGCACAGCCGGGCACACCCTCAGGAATGAGAGTAAGGGGAACCGCGAAAGGAATCACGGTCCCCAGAATTGCGGGGGGGGGCCCCCTCTGCCTCTGGGGCGACATCTCCCTGAATAAGACCCCCCTCCCCTGCCTCAGGGGGGGGGTCTCACCTTGTGCGGTAAGAAAAGACCTTTGAGATTTTTTTGAACCACATCTTTCCCCCTCGCTGAGCCTTGGGATAAGGCCTCGACGGGAGGGAAAAACGGACTCCCATGGCAGACAAGGTCTTTCCCTTTTGCTTGCACCTGGTGAGTGTCTTTTACTTTGGTTCCGAACAAGGAGGAACCATCAAAGGGGGCATCAGTAAAGGAAGACAATGGCCTCCGCAAAATGACAGGCGTAGCCAGGCTTGCCGCCTGAGGGCCACCCCTGAACTTGCTGCCCTACTAGCTCCCTCGGCCGCGTACAAAATCAGTCGCGTGGACGAGTTAGCAATGGAGTTGAGGATAGAGAGCTGAGCGTTGACAGTCTGAGCCACCGCCTCCGGCACGTTACCAGTTAGAGTATATCCTAACTCCTTAAGGAGATCTCTCTGGAGCCGCGTGAAATGACACATAATTCAGCGACCGCAAGGTAAAGGTCGCTGAAGACTGTGTACGCTTCCCGTACCGATCCATAGTCCTAAGACTCCTTGTTAGGAGGATGGACCGAAGAGGAAGACTCAGCAACTTCCTTCTGTGTGGCAGCCGCCACCACCATAGTATCGACCGGACTGCCTTTGTCAAAAATTCCTTCCCTTGGGGAGCAGACAAAAATTTGTTGGGGTGTCGAGGAACAGGCTCCACGGAGTCAGGAGTCTCCCACACCCTCCGACAAATAAGGTCCAGGAGCTCGAAGGGTGGAGACAACCCAGGAGGCGGAGGGCTGAGCGCCAAAGGCCATAAAGGAATACAGACTCCTCCTCTGAGGGGGGGTTTGGAGGGTCAGTCTCCCCAGTTTCAAGATCCCCAGTATATCGGAGAACAAAACATCCTCAGAGGAAGACTTAGGGGACCCCCCTCAGATTCCTCGAGGTCAGTATCGGAAGTGAGAGACTTGTCCTGGGAGTCTATGTGCTTCCTCTTGCAAGATTTCTTTCCGGGGGGTTCCTCAGGCACAGGCTCTGAGGGCCCATCAGAAAGGGAGGACCACTTGTGGGGGTATCCTTAGGCCCCTGCGCTCTGCTATCCAAGGATACGTGGGTGTCGGAAGGCCTCGCCGGTGTTGTGGGAGACAAAAGAAACAATCCGAGAGAAGTAGCTGACCTAGCCAGCTCGCTCCACACAGCCTCGAAGGTGGGTCCTTCCGAATCCCCGAATCGGAGGACAGACCACCTTCCAAGGCCATGACCAGGACCGGTGTCCCCACAGCCAAGGCACCAAGGGGAAGGCACGGAACCGAAGGGTGTTCAGAGACATCCACCTCGGGCCCGACCGAAGAGACCAGAGTCTCGAACCCTTTGGACGGAACAGAAGGTTGGAGCCGATGCGGGCACCGATAAACCCCGCTGGGGTATCGGCACTGGCGCAGGAACGTCCCTCTGAGCGGAACTCATCGGCTCCAACGACAAGGATGCGCTCGGAGGAGGAATAGCAGGTACAACAGAGCTGGCTCCGGAGCCGACTGGGTCGGAGCCGAGAAAAGTTTGGCCAACACCGGCGACTGTAGGAGCCTCTGCACCACCCTATCTACATCCAAATCGGAAAGCCTGGAGGATTTGGAGGAAATGGATGGAGACCTAGACCTCCTATCTGGAGAAGCTTGCCTCAAACTTGGCGACCAGCACCGAATCTGTTCCAAAATTGTCAGAGCGGACGCAGACTCAGTCGACACAGCTACCTCCTGCGGGCCCGATGTCAGTGGAGCCGAGGAAGCAGATTCGACAATGGTAAATTTACAAGGTGGCTTCGAAACAATAGATGGAGCCAGAGACCTCTTCTTGGATTTGGAGGATTTAGACTTCGACTGGGAGCCAAACCTAAATCCTCCTCAAAGGACGATTTTAGCAGTCCCTTTAGGATAAATTTGTTTTTCCTCTCTTGGAGCACCAGAGGACTAAAGGCGTGGCAGAAACTGCACGACTCCTGAAGGTGAATGGCTCCAAGACAGTAAACAGACCGAATGTCCGTCTGTGATAGACATTTTGTAGGCACACTTTGTACACTTTTTAAAGCCTGAGGGCTTATGCTCTTTTAGTTCCTTAGACATGCCAAGCCAACAAATGTAGCAGCCGCTACTGACAAAAGGCGGGAAACCGCTGACAGAAACCAGTGAACATGTAAAAACACAACCAAGGCACGGGGGAGAACCTCTAAATAAAACGGTTCTCAACTTAAAGAGAGATGCACCTAAAGACAGCCAAACAGCACAAGGAGGACTAGGTCCTCTAACTTAAATGGGCCTAGCCCGAGGGAGTAAGGGATACCACACACAAACACTCGCAACCTACAAAAGGTAATGCAGCAACAACACTAAACTCTATTTGAATACACACGATTAGCCAAAAATTTTCACAAGAAAGTTTTTTTTCCAATACTTAGCCACAGCCAAGTCGAGACCACGTCCGAGCTCTACAAGTGGCAAACGAGATCTGGGGATGTGGAGCAGTGTATTGTGGGATACCATCTTAACCCAGCCAATCAAAGACTTGAGCTAGTAAATAGGCCGAGTCAGAGCGGACATTCGGCTCCAAACCCACAAGTGAAGAATGTAGGCGAGATAGGACTACATATCATTGATTCTAGGTACTGAGAATGTTGGCACCATAGGCTTTTTAGATACCACTGTTTCCTCATAAGCAGTCTTGCATATGGAATTAGTAGAATGCAAGATGCCATGAACCCCAGGGCTTGCAGTATTTTCCTTGCAGATAGCTGGGTCTTTGTGGCGAGTAGTTTGAAGTACACTGTCAAATTAACTTGTTTCTCTGGTGTGAGGTATGTCATCTGGGAAGTTGTATTCAAGCTTGCTCCCAGGAATACAATTTATTGTCTGGGTACTAGATGTGATTTCTTTTCGTTTATGGTGTACCCCAGAGAAGTTAGTAATTTCTTTACAAATGTCAGATTATTTAATAGTATGTCCTGGCTTTCTGCCTGAATTAGACAATCGTCCAGGTATGGGTATATCTGAATATTTCTTTGACTGCAAAATGCAAGGACTGGAGCTAGGCACCTGGTGAATACCCTGGGCGCAGTGGATAAGTCAAAGGGCAGTGCAGAGAACTGACTGTGCATGTAGCCTGCTCTGAAACGTAGGTATCTTCTGCAAGATTCCCTTATTGGGATGTGCAGGTAGGCTTCCTTTAAATCCAGTTTTGCCAACCAGGCATTTTTGCCTAGCATAGGAAGCAGCTGATGAAGAGTTAGCATTTTGAATTTTGGGATCATCAAAAAAGTGTTTAGGACAGACAGGTCCAAGATAGGACGACAGGAATGGTCTTTTCTGGGTACCAGGAAAAGTCTTGAGTAGAAGCCTTGCCCCCATTCTTCTTCTGGGACAGGCTGAATAGCCCTGATGCTTAGAAGAGAGGGAACTTGCTTTTGAGCCTCTGCCCACTGATTTGGGGGTAGGTAGGTCTGGCCAACCGTTTGGGGTTGGTAAGGAGTGGAAGTGGAATCTGTATCCTTGGGAAATTATATTTAAAACCCATTTGTCCTTGGTAATGAGTTCCCAGTTTTTTGCATGCAGGGTGATCTTTCCTCCTAAAGGAACAGTCAGTTGGGCAGGGCTTGGAAGTAAAGTTAGGTTATTGTGACAGTTTAGTATGGGGGGGGGGGGGGGGGGTGTCATTACTTCCAGCTGTGGGAGTGGGAGCCGGAGCCCCCCCCCCCCCACAGCATAGGCCTGTGAGTACCTTGGGACTGAAACCTTGTGTTCTGTTGGTTCTGGGTTTGGACAAAGAAGGCCTGGAAGGGGCAGGAAAGGACCAAAATTCTTAGGTCAATGCCTACTAAATCTGGGAGAATGTACTTGCAGGAAATCTTTTAACAGTTTGCATAGATTTAGCTTTTTCCTCCATCTTTTTAAGTACGACTTCTGCTTTGTTGCTAAACAGGTGGTCTTGGTTTAAGGGAGCATCCAGTAATGTAGCTTTAACATGATCTGGCTAAGACTGCTCCTTAAGCCAAGCATGCCTTTTACGTACAGACCCAGTGGACAGCAGCCCTGCAAGATGCCTTTAATGAATCAAAACCACATTGCAAAGTATTGTTTTCCAACTTGTTCAGCAGAATGCATTAAATCCTGTAATTCTTTATTTTCAGCACAGTCAGGAATCATTTTCTGTTTAAGCAGTCCAATAATATGCTGCTGACACTAACATATGAAACTGGCAGTTTAAGGCCCTAACGGCCAAAGTTGCAAAAGTGCACACCTTCTTACCCCATCTGTCCAGGGCCCCGGAATCTCTATCAGAGGGGGCAGGGTTTTTGGCAGTAGTAGCCTGAATGCCTTTGGGCCCCTGCGAAATGGTCTCAGGATCCGCAGTAGGATTCTTAGAGAGGAACCTGAGAGTCAGGAAAGTACAGTTTTGTACACCTACCATAAATGTAGATGTTAGAGTGTCTTCACTGTTGCAGTCATGACTGTAGGGTTCTCCCCTGCCGGCAGGCAGCCCTCGGATGGCCAGAATCCCAAAGTCTGGGTCCGGCATCGGCTGTTCAACCATGCTTCCTGACGTCAGAATGCCAGGAGTATAAAGCTGACAGCAGACGCCATCTTCTCCAGTTTTTCTTGCCCCAGATGTCAGGAGTCCAAAAATGAAAAAGGTCCCATAACCTTTGCAAATACACCTCAGAAGAAAGGTGAAAAAAGAAAATACACAAAAGTAAAAATAAGAGGGGACAGGAGGGAGGGAAAACCAGACTGCAACAGTGAAGACACTCGAACATCTACATTTATGGTAGGTGTACACAACTGTACTATGTTCGTGTTTCACTGTTGCAGTCATGACTGTAGGGTAGAATCCCAAAGCTGAAAGAAAGGGAGGTGGTCATAAAGAGGAAGGGGCGGCTAAAAGGCCCTGCAAGACTGCAGAGGCAAAGCCTGCCCTAGACTTAGAGTAGAGAGGTAGATTGTAGTGCTTTGAAAAAGTATGCACTGAACTCCAAGTTGCAGCTTCCAAAATGTCCTTGGTAAGAACTCCCCTGAGGAAGGCCGCAGAAGTGGCAGCAGCTCAGGTGGAATGAGTCCGTATACTCCCTGGGATTTGCTTTCCATGGTGAGAATAACAAAATCTGACTCCATGAGCAATCCATTTAGTAATGGTCTGTTTTGAAATGGCTTTACCTTGGGAACTTTAAGCACAACAAACAAACAATTGTTCTGATTTTCTGATGTTCTTGGTTCTGTTCAGGTCAAAACGTAGCTGTCTGTGTACATCCAAGGAATGTAAGATCCTTTCCCCTTTATTTTGAGGAGAGGGGAAAAAGGTTGGCAAGTGGATAGTTTGATTTAAAGCCACTTTGGAAACCACCTTAGGCATGAAAGTAGAATTAGTCCTCAAAGATACCCTGTCTTGATGAAAAATAATATAGGATTCCACAGCCATAAGAGCTTGTAACTCTGAAACTCTCCTGGCAGAGGTCAGGGCTAACAGGATAGCTGTCTTCCAAGAAAAAAACTTGATGTCAGAAGAGGCAGCAGGCTCAAAAGGAGGCAAGGTTAGTTTTTCCAAAACGTAGTTGAGATCCCAAGCAGGAATGGAAGGAGATCTAGGAGGTCTTAAGTTCTTAGCTCCTCTGAGAAACTTAAGGAGCTGGAGGGAAAAGATGGGAGGGTCTGTATTATAATGAGCAGAAATAGCAGAGGCATGTATCTTAATGGAAGAAAAAGAGAGACCCTTATGTAAGGGATCTGTCAAGTAAAGTAGAATTCAAGTAATGTTAGGAAGAAGAGGATCAGAATCCTGAGCCTGCATCCAGGAACAAAATCTTTTCCATTTTCCTGCATAAGATTTTCTAGTGCTAGGACGTCTGGCTTCTAAAATGACATCCATAGCCTGCTTGGGCAGTAAAGAAGAAATCAAAGGCCCTGGATTAACCAGGCCGCCAGGCTGAGAGTTCTGACATGAGAGTGAAGAACCTGACCCTGATGCTGGGACAGAAGGTTCGGAGACTGAGGTAAAACCCAAGGGGGCTCCAGGTATAGGTTTTTTTTTAGAGTTGGATACCAAAACTGCAGAGGCCAATTTGGAGCCAGCAAGATTATCATCTTGGGCTTGTCCTGTTTTATCTTCAAAAAAAACCCGTGGAAGAAGAGGAAGAGGCAGAAAGGCATATCCCGAGAGGTTCCTCCAACTGAATGATAGGGCATCCACTTTCCAAGCTTCTCTGTGGAAAGTCCTGGTGCAAAAATTCTGTAGTTGATTGAGATGGGATGCAAAGAGGTCTATGTGAGGACATCCCCAGACTGCTGTTATCATCCTGAATATTTTGGTGTCCAGCATCCACTCGTGTGGATCCGAAAGGTTTCTGCTCAGACTGTCTGCCAGGAAGTTTTGTTTCCCTGGTAGAAACTGAGCTTGAAGATCCAGATTGCAAGCTAAAGCTGTGTTCCATAAATCCATGGTTAGACTGCAAAGGGGGAAGGAATGAGATCCCCCTTGCTTGTTTATGTACCACATAACTGAGAAGGCCCTGCAGACAACTGCACTGAAAATGGGCTCCCCAAGCATAATCCGAGGCGTCTGTGGTTAGAATCGGAGTGGCAGGAAGCAGACGAAAGGGTTTCCCTTTGTTTAGAGCACATGCCCTGGACCACCAAAGAAATTCCTTTTGAAGGCAAGGAAGGATGGAGATCAGTATGTCTAAACTGTGGCAATGCTGAGACCATACACTTTTTAGGTACCACTGTATTTTCATCATGTGTAGTCTTGCATATGGTACGAGAAGGATGCAGGAGGCCATGTAACCCAAAGCCTGCAGGAATTTCCTTGCAGATAGTTGAGTTAAGAGTTGCCAAGGTTTTGAAAGTTGAAGACCGCTGTAATTGTTTTTCGGAAGTCAGAAATGCCATCTGGGTTGTGGTGTTTAGAAGTGCACCCAGAAAAGTTATCTGTTGTGATGGTGTCAAATTTGACTTTTTTATGTTTACAGAGAATCCCAGGAACTTGAGGAGGTTCTGTATAAATTCTAGATGCTGGAGTAAGACATCCTTGCTGTCTGCCTGAATTAGACAATCATCCAGATAAGGGTAAATTTAAATTCCCTTGAGTCTGCAGTAAGCTACTACTGGAGCCAGGCATTTGGTGAAGACCCTGGGCGCAGTAGACAATCCAAAGGGCAGCGCAGAGAATTGAAAGTGCCTCGATCCGGCCTTGAACCAGAGGTATTTTCTGCGATCTTGCCTGATGGGAACATGTAAATATGCCTCCTTTAAATCCAAAGTTACCATCCATGCATCTTTGGACAGCACTGGAAGTAGCTGCTGTAGGGTAAGCATCTTGAATTTTGGAATCTCTAGAAAGGTGTTCAAGACCGACAGATCCAGAATGGGTCTCCATGAGCTTTGCTTCCTTGGGACTAGAAACAGCCTAGAGTAAAAACCTTTTCCCATCTCTGAAACAGGAACCAAGTTCTATGGCATTCATAGCCAAAAGAGCTTCCACCTGGTTTAAGGCCTCCATCCATTGATGTTTTGGAAGGTCTGGCCATCCGCTTGGCCTTGGCAAGGTATGAAAATGGAATTTGTAACCTCTTAAAACCACATCCAAACCCCATTGTCTTGGGTTATTTGAGTCCAATTTTGATAAAAAAGAGAGTTTTTCTCCGAGAGGGGCTTCCAGGCAAGAAGTTCCTGTAGCCCAACAGAGGGAGTCATTGAGTTTGTTTCCTTTGATATTGTGACCGGTCCTCTCCTCCCCTAGGGGTGGAAGCAGTCCACTGTCTTGGTCTATAAGCAGCTTGTGTTTGAGGACTCCCTCTGGAGCGTCTATATCTACCCCTCTGAGGCCTGTCTGAAGTGGGAAAGGACCAATTTTTTGAAGGCCAATTCCTGCTAAATCTAGGTGGCTGTACTTGTAAGAAATCTTCAACTGTTTGCATGGATTTCGCCTTATCCTCCATCTTTTTAATCACCTCTTCAGCTTTTGATCCAAACAAAACATTATGCTGAACAGGAGCATCCAATAATTTAGCCTTTACTTGTTCAGGTAAATTTTGTTCCTTTAGCCATGCATGCCTTCTGATGACTGTGCCAGAGGCCGCAGCCCTACAAGAAGCCTCCAAGGCATCAAATCCACAGTGTAAACCATGTTTGCCAACCTGTTCAGTGGCATGCAGTAAGTCATGTAATTCCTTATCTGCACAGGCAGAAATGGAAGTAAGCTTTTGTTTTAAGACAGACAAGAGAAATTGCTGGTATTTAAGAATATGAAACTGACAGTTTAAAGCCCTAATGGACAAAGTAGCAGAAGTGTACACCTTTTTGCCCCATCTTTCTAAGGATCGAGAATCCTTTTCAGTAGGAATGGGATTTTTGGCAGAGCGGCCTTAACTCCCTTAGGACCCTGAGAAAAGTACAGTTTTGTACCTACCATAAATGTAGATGTCCGATAGGAATGCATCTGCAGTCCTTACAAATGGGTTGTCCTGTCGTCAGGCAGCCCTTCGGTCGGCCGGATTCCAAAGTCTGGGTCTGGCCTCGGCTGGTGTCGCTCTTCACCCGACGTCATAGCTGCAGTTATTCGGGTATAAAGGCATCAGCCGACGCCATTTTCCTCCGTGTTTCTTGCCCCAGATGCCAGGTGCCCTCTTGGAGGCTAAATTTGGATAAATGCCAATGATTCCAAATAGTAGAGAGCAAACACAAAAAATAAGCATGTATGTACATATATACAAACAAATACACCATAATAGATCCCCCCAGCTAGCTATAAGATGGGCAAATACCCTAGGAGTACCACAGAGGGGAAAGGCGGGTGGGATATCCTGACTGCAGATGCATTCCTATCGGACATCTACATTTATGGTAGGTACAAAACTGTACTATGTCCTTCAAGGATGCATCTGCAGTCCTTACAAATGGGTAGAATACCATAGCCAAACTGGGGGAGGAGGAAAAAAAGTTATGGTGTAGATAAGATCCCTTGCAAAACAGCAGTGGCAAAACCTGCTCGGGATCTAGAGTATAAAGGTAGATTATAATGCGTGGCAAATGTATGCACAGAGCTCCAAGTAGCAGCCTCTAAAATGTCCTTGGTAGCCACTCCTCGTAAGAAGGCTGTGGTAGTGGCTGTAGCCTTTGTAGAGTGAGGCCTGATGTTTTCTGGAGTTTTCTTTCCATGGTAGGAGTAACAAAATCTAATGCAATTTCCTATCCACTTGGAGATTGTCTGTTTTGAAATTGCTTTTCCTTCCTTTCCTGATGCATAAGCTACCAGTAGCTGGTCAGTTTTTCTATTGCCCTTGGTCCTGTCCAGGTAGTAGCGTAATTGTCTATGTACATCCAAGGTATGCAACAGTCTTTCTCCCCTGTTCTGTGGATTGGGGAAGAATGTAGGTAGGTGGATAGCCTGATTTAAAGACACCCTGGAGACCACATTAGGCATAAAAGTTGGATTTGTTCTCATGGACACTATCTTGATGGAAGATCAGGAAGGGTTGCACTGCCATTAATGCCTGTAGTTCAGATACCCTTCTTGCTGAAGTGATTGCCAGCAGGAAAGCAGTCTTCCATGATAAGTATTGTAATTCTGCTGTTGCTGCTGGTTCGAAAGGAGGAAGTGTCAACTTTTCTAGCACAAAGTTCAAGTCCCATGCTGGCAATGGTAGCTTCCTAGGAGGTTTTACATTTTTAATTCCTCTAAGAAACTGCCTGAGCAGAGGATGCGAGAAGACAGGAGGATCCAGGCCGTATTCTCCTGAAATAGCTGATGCATGAATCTTGATGGAAGAATAGGACAGGCCTGTGTGGAAGAGCTCTGCCAAGTATTCCAGGATGTTGGCTATGTTTACCAGTGACACATCTTCTCCTTATGCAGTACTCCAAATGAGATATCTTTTCCATTTTGCTGAATAATTTTTTTTGAGGGTCTGCGAGCCTCAAGGATAATGTCTTTAACCCTTTGGGATAAATTTGAGTTAATTGATCTTATGCAATGTACCAGGCAGTCAGCTGCAGAGTTTTCAGGTTTGGGTGTAGGATGTTGTATTTGTTCTGTGTTAGCAGCAAGGGAACCAGGGGTAGTGGCCATATTTGTTCCCGAGACATGCTCCTCAGTAATGGGTACCAATGTTGCCTTGGCCAGTCTGGAGCTATCAGAATGATCCTTGGACGGTCCTCTTTTATCTTCAATAGCACCTTGTGCATCAAAGGAAGTGGTGGGAATGCATATGCTGTCAGATTTTTCCAACTGAAAGATAGGGAGTCCATCTTCCAAGCTAGTGGGTGGTACGTCCTTGTGCAGAATTTCTTTAGCTGGTGATTGCGTGGGGATGCAAATAAGTCTATTTCTGGGAGTCCCCATTTTCTTGTAATGGTTTTGAAGATGTCCAGATGCAGCATCCATTCGTGGGCATCCGTGGTAGTCCTGCTTAATATGTCTCCTAGAATGTTTTCTTTTCCTGGTACATAAATTGCTTGTAACTGAATGTTGTAGCTCAGGGCCACATTCCAGAGGTCCAGTGCCATCCGGCATAGAGGGTACGAATGTGTGCCCCCCTGTTTGTTGATGTACCACATAACTGTGGTGTTGTCCGTCCTTACCATCAATTGACCTCGTCTGAGAAAAGGTCTGAATGTTTGAATTGCCAGTTTCACTGCCAGCATTTCCTTTAGATTTATGTGTAGGTGCAGCTGGTCTTGAGTCCATAAGCCTTGTATGCACTTGTCCAGCATGTGGGCCCCCCAACCGAGGTCTGAGGCGTCCGTCGTGATGGTTTGGCTTGGTTGAGTGCTGTGGAAGGGCAATCCTGTGTTTGACAGGCCTGAGCCCACCATAGGAATTCTTGCTTCAGGCATGGAATTATTGGAATTTGGGTTTCTAGGCTGTGCTTGTGCTGAGACCATAAATTCCTTAGGTACCACTGTAGCTTTCTCATATGCAGTCTGGCATGAGGAACCAATATTATGCAGGATGCCATGAAGCCCAAGGCTTGTAGTACTTTTCTTGCTGTTAGATGATTCTGCTTTGTTAATGCCATGAAGTAGAGAGGTAGTTGCTCCTGTTTTTCTACTGTTAGGAATGCCATTTGTTTTGATGTGTCCAGCTCTGCACCCAAAAAGGTTATTCTTTGGGATGGTATCAGTCTTGACTTTTTTATATTGACTGTAAATCCCAGGGCTTGTAGCAGGTAAATGACCCTTTGTAAATCTTCTGCTAGCTTGATTTTGTTGTCCGCTTGTATCAGGCAGTCGTCCAGGTAGGGGTAGATTTGAATTCCCTGAAGCCTGCAAGGAGCAATTACTGAAGCCAGGCATTTCGTGAACACTCTGGGCGCAGTAGATAAGCCAAAGGGCAATGCTGAGAATTGATAATGCTCTGATCCTGCAAGAAATCTGAGGTATCTTCTGCAATTTGGTCGTATGGGGACGTGCAGGTATGCCTCCTTGAGATCTAGAGTTACCAGCCAAGACTCCTTGCCCAGCATGGGAAGAAGCTGCTGTAGAGTCAGCATTTTGAATTTTGGAACAATGAGGAATGTGTTTAAAGCGGACAGGTCGAGAATAGGTCTCCATTTGCTCTCTTTTCTTGGTACCAGGAAGAGTCTGGAGTAAAATCCCTTTCCTTGCTCGATAGATGGTACCTTTTCCACAGCTCTCATTCTTAATAATTGAGATACTTGTTTTAGAAGCTTCTGTCTTTTGATTTGGAGGTAGGTTTGGCATTCCTCTCTCCCCTGGTAGAGTATGGAAGTGAAACCTGTAGCCTTGGTCTATTGTCTGTAAAATCCACTTGTCTCTTGTGATGTAATGCCAGTTCATTGAAAATAATGCTAGCTTCCCGCCTAAGGGTGCTTCTAATTGTTCCCTGGTAGGCGGTGCCAGAGCCAAGTCACTGTGATTGTCCTGTAGTTGTGGTGGCTGTGTCTGTGGTTGTACTTCGCTGGTTGTTACCCTGCCACTGGCGTCCCCTGTAGGCACCCCTGGATTGGCTTCTGCCTCTTGAACGCCTATTCCTGCCTCTCTGATCTCTGGAGAAGTCCGGAAAGGACCAATTCTTGGAGGGCCAATTCCTGCTAAATCTTGGTGGTTGGACCTGTAAGAAATCTTTTACTGTTTGGACAGATTTTGCCTTCTCTTCCATCTTCTTCAGCACCTGTTGTGCAGGAGAACCAAACAAATTGATTTATCCATAGGAGCATCTAATAGTTTGGACTTGACATGGTCTGGTAAGGCCTGCTCTTTTAACCATGCATGCCTTCTGATAACTGTGCCAGTCATGGCTGATCTAAAGGAAGCCTCCAGTGCATCATAGCCGCATTTTAAAGAATGGTTACTGACTTGCTGAATGTTATGTACCATTTCCTGAACAGATTTTTTGTCTAATGGTTCATCAGAGGACAGTTTTTCGGTTAACTGATCTAGCATAAATTCTTGATACTGGATCATGTGAAACTGGCAGTTCAAGGCCCTAGATGAAAGAGTAGCAGAAGTGTAAACTTTTTTACCCCATCTCTCTAAGGATCTGGATTCCCTATCAGAGGGGAGGGGTTTTTTAGCAGAGGTAGCTGCTACAGCCTTAGGTCCTTGGGAGATAGTCTCGGGATCTGCAAAAGGAGCCTTATACCAATGGTAATGCATGTCCGGGACCCTGTAGAATCTATCAGGCTTAGCAGGGGCCGGAGATAGAGAATCAGGAGCAGTACAAGCATCATTAAATGCATCATCTACAACAGAAATAACTGGAGGTATGGCTAAAGGCCTATGTTGTGGTAAATGCAGAAAGGTTCTAAGCCTTTTTCTGGAGTCTGAAAAATCCTGGCCCTGCCACTGAAATTGTTCCCTCATAGCATGCAAGGTTTCCCCAAAGGAAAATTCCTCAGGTGGAGAGGCAGAAGGGATGGACTCTTCAGCATCAGAGTCTTCATAAGGGGAGAAAGGAGCCTCTGGAGGGTCTGTATCATCTGAATCATCAGAGGAATCATCTGTAGAAAGTGGCTGAGGGGGCTCTGCTCTGGGTCTCTTCTCTGGAGGAGGGTGAGAGGCCCTGTCTGGTTGAGGTTGGGATCCCCGGATTAAAGAAATGAGATCCTCTGCTAAACTAAGCATTTGTGAACTAGAGCTAGGCCTGTGAGAGGGGGTCTTAGCAGGCACAGTTTTAGTAGCTTTAGCCCTGGCAAAGGCCTTAATGGACATGGCTGCAGGTGGCCTAGCAGCTCCACGTGCAGGGGTTGAAATATCCAAGGGAATTGTGTCAGATAAATCCTGAGAAACAGCAACAGCAGGTTGGATTTCAGAAGCCGATTCCACCAGGTTGGAAGAGGCCTCGGTAGAAGGGAAGTTTTCGGCTGAAGGAAGAACCGCTTGCTCGGTTTCAGCTGAAACCGAGACACTCGCGGTTGGCTTAACCGCGGTTTCGGCCGAAACCGCGGACCGCGAGCGTCGGTCCTTTTCCTTGCGCTTTTTAGACATTTGCGTAGTCGGAGGATCCGACGGCATAATATAAGCAAAATTAGAGCCGAAAAACTCCTCAGCAAATTCAGACCGACGTCTAAGCGTCCGCCGGTTAAAAGAAGCACAGGCTAGACAAGCTGCTACGTCGTGGTCTGGGCCTAAACAGGGTAAGCAGTAAGAGTGGAAATCTTTATGAGGTATTGTTTCCCACAAGTTAAACAGTTATTCACTTTTTCTGACATCGGCTGAGGCAAGAAAGAGTCCCCAACGGTTCGGTAGTAGTATTCGGTAGTAGTAATCTCTGGTTCTGACCGACCGGCACTTGCGAACAGCTTCTGCTTCGGGTGCCACACGGCAAGAAAGACTGAGGAAAATGGCGTCGGCTGACGCCTTTATACCCGAATAACTGCAGCTATGACGTCGGGTGAAGAGCGACACCAGCCGAGGCCAGACCCAGACTTTGGAATCCGGCCGACCGAAGGGCTGCCTGCCGACAGGACAACCCATTTGTAAGGACTGCAGATGCATCCTTGAAGGACATCGGTTTCAGGGTCAGCAGCAGGGTTCTTGTATAAAAACTGATGGGAATCAGGAACCCTGTAATATCCATCAGGCTTAACAGGAGTAGGAGGAAAAGGAGTCAGAGGTTAAGTTAGCTTCCGAAAAGGCATCATCCACAATATCCAAAACAGGAGAAATAGCCAGGGGTCTATGTTGGGGAAGAAGAAGAAATTCCCTCAGTCTTTTCTTGGATTCCGAATACTCCTGTCCTTCCCAGTGGAAATGTTCCCTCATTTCATGCAAAGTTTCCCCAAAAGAGAAATCCTCAGGGGGAGAAGCTGAAGGAATGGATTCTTCAGCATCAGAATCCTCATAATGAGGGAAAGAATATTCCTGATCAGAAGAAGAAACTGAGGAAACAGAAGCCTGATCAGAGGAATCAAACATCCTGCCTTGGCCTTTTGTCTGGAGGGGGATGTGAACCCCTAATCATAGTAAGTAAATCCTCCGCCATCTTGAGTAACTGTTTCTGTGACTTGGGAGCCGGTTCAGAAGAGGCCTGTGTTGAAGTCTTTGATTTAGAAGAAGTCTTTGCCTTTGCCTTTACTAGTAGCTGAGTAGGCCTGAAAACCCCTTCGGAAGCCGGTACCTGCACAGCAGCTCCGGACCCATCCAAAGGAGCATTGTCCGAAGGTCCTGCAACAGAAATATTTAAAGGCCTGGTTAGCTCCTCATGAGAGTCCGTTTCGGCCGTCGGTTCTGAAATGGCCGACGACAGGGGCTGCAAAAGCACCTCACTGACGACGGCTGAACCTGAAGCTGGCTCTGCTTGTGCGCTATCATCAGATTTGGACCTCGGAGGCCTGTCTTTATCCTTGCGACGTTTGTGAACTCCGGTAGCCGGAACCGTATCAGACGACATCTTGTAGTTAAAGCGCCTACCGAAGTAATGAAAAGCAAAATCGTACCTTCGCTTAATTGTACGTTGATTGAATCTAGCACATAACCGACAACTAGTTACGTCGTGGTCAGGGCCTAAGCAAGGAATACAGTAAGAATGAAAATCCTTATGAGGTATTTGCTTCCCACATGAAATACAATTATTAACTTTTTCTGACATCGGAGTGGAGCAAGAAAAAAAAAGTTTCCCCAATGGGGTACTTCGCTTTGAGTGGAGAAGTCAGTCTTCGGACTGAAGTATATAGAAAAATTAGTCCGGAGTCAGCCGCCCGGCACTTGCGAACTGCTATCACCGCACGGCAAGAAAGACTGGAGAAGATGGCATCAGCTGTCAGCTTTATACTCCTGGCGCTCTGACGTCAGGGAGCATGGTGAACAGCAGATGCCGGACCCAGACTTTGGGATTCTGGCTGACCGAGGGCTGCCTGCCGGCAGGGGAGAACCCTACAGTCATGACTGCAACAGTGAAACACGATGAACATCCCTGTAATACCTGGCAGGTTTCCTGGGAGCTGGGGGTAGAGAGTCAGGGGCCAGGCTAGATTCCTGGAAGGCAACATCTACAATGTCCAGTACAGGAGGGATAGCTAGAGGCCTGTGTTGAGGTAGGAGTAAGAATTCCCTAAGCCTCTGTTTGGAGTCAGAGTAATCCTGGCTTTCCCAGTGGAAATGCTCCCTAAGAGTATGCAAAGTTTCACCAAAAGAGAAATCCTCTGGAGGGGAAGCAGAGGGAATGTAGTCCTCCATCAGAATCCTCATAGGTAGATCAGGGCAACTCCTGCTCATCACAGAAAACAAATTTCAGAATCCTGATAAGAAGAATCCAAAGGAAAATCAGTTCTAGGTCTCTTAAAGGGAGAAGGGTGGCTTCCCCTGATTAGAGTAATAAGGTGTTCAGCCATTCTTATTTGTTTTTTAGGCATAGGGGTCTGACCATGTGGTCTGGGCGGTTTTCTAGGCTTGGATAGAGTTTTAGGCCTTGAAGATGGCGTCTGTTTAATATGCAAGTCAGAAGGCCTGAATACACCCTCAGAAGCCGATGCCTGCATAGCGGCTCCAAACCCATCCAAGGTAGAGACATCCGCAAGTTCGAGTCGAAAAAGCATCTCGCGGCATACCGGACTTCTCAATGGGTCTCAGTAGAGGCCTGCGAATCAGAAATAGTGAGCTTCAGGGGTTGCAAAAGCACCTCACTGAGTACCGGCAAACTGGCAGACTAGCTTAGAAGCGTCATCGGCATCTTTGGACCGATGCAGTCTGAGTTTTTTCGGAATGTTGGTATTCGGGTGGCTTACCGAAGCCATTTCTGGATAATTGAAGAGTACCAAAATATTTAGATGCGAAAATGAACAGACGACGAATAGTTTGAAGTTTGAATAAGGCACAAAACCAACAGCAAGGTACGTCGTGGTCTGGGCCTAAGCAAGGAATAAAGTACGAATGAAAATCTGAGGTATTTGCTTTCCAGAAGAAATACAAATCTTAACTTTTATTGACATTCGTTTAGAGCAAGAAAAAGTTTCCCCAACGGGGTACTTAGTTGAAAACTTTGCATCTTAAACTCGAAAATGAACATTTCAGGAGTTGGCTGACCGGCACTTGCGAAAGTACAGTTTTGTACCTACCATAAATGTAGATGTCCGATAGGTATGCATCTGCAGTCCTTACATATGGGTTGCCCTGCCCTCAGGCAGCCCTTCGGTCGGCTGTCGCCCTTTCCCCCTGACGTCAGAGCGCCTGGGGTATAAAAGCGTCAGCCGATGCCATCTTCCTCAGTTTTTCTTGCCCCAGATGCCAGGTGCCCTCTAATGAAGGCTAAATTTGGAGAGATGCAAAAAATTCCAAACATGCACAGTAATATGAAACAAATACACCATAAAAGATAACCCCAGCTAGCTAGAAGAGATAAATACTCTAGTAATACCACAGAGGGGTAGGAGGGAGGGAAAACCTGACTGCAGATGCATACCTATCGGACATCTACATTTATGGTAGGTACAAAACTGTACTATGTCCTTCAAGGATGCAGCTGCAGTCCTTGCATATGGGTAGAATACCTTAGCCAAGCTGGGGGTGGTAGGACCTAAGAAAAGGATGGTGTAGCTAAAATACCCTGCAGGACTGCAGTAGCAAAGCCTGCTCTGGATCTGGAATATAAAGGTAAGTTGTAATGCTTGGAAAATGTATGCACGGAGCTCCATGTAGCAGCTTCTAAGATGTCCTTTGTAGCCACTCCTCTTAAGAAGGCTGTGGAGGTGGCTGTGGCTCTGGTGGAATGAGGTCTAATGTTGGCTGGCACAGATTTGCCATGAAAAGAGTAACAGAATCGAATGCAATTCCCTATCCATTTTGAAATTGTCTGTTTGGAAATTGCTTTTCCTTGTACACCAGCAGCATATGCTACAAAAAGCTGGTCAGTTTTCCTGTAAGTCTTAGTTCTGTCCAAGTAGTAGCGCAACTGTCTGTGAACGTCCAGGGTATGAAGAAGTTTCTCTCCTTTATTTTGTGGATTTGGAAAGAAGGTAGGCAGGTGAATAGCTTGGTTCAGTGAGACCCTGGATACCACCTTTGGCATGAATGAAGGATTGGTTCTCAATGAGATTCTGTCCTGATGAAAAGTAAGAAATGGTTGTACTGCCATGAGGGCCTGTAACTCAGATACTCTTCTTGCTGAGGTTATGGCCAGAAGGAAAGCAGTCTTCCAAGACAGGTACTATAGTTCTGCAGATGCTGCTGGTTCAAAGGGAGGTAGAGTTAATTTTTCCAACGAAGTTAAGGTCCCATGTAGGCACTGGTGGTTTCCTTGGAGGGTTGATGTTTTTTATCCCTCTTAGAAACTGCTTTAGCAGCGGATGAGAAAATACAGGTGGATCAGTGTTGTACTCTGCTGAAATTGCTGAAGCATGAATTTTTATGGAAGAGTAAGAAAGGCCATTATGGAGCATTTCTGCCAAGTATTCCAGGATATGTGGAATGCTCATTACTGTTGGATCTTGGCCCTTTGTGGAGTTCCAAGTGCGAAATCTTTTCCATTTTGCTGAATATGCCTTTCTTGTGGAAGGCCGCCGAGCTTCCTTGATGATATCCTTTACCCTTTTGGATAGTTTATCCAGGCGAGGAGTCAAGGTATTTTCCAGGCTGACAACTGCAAGGTTTTTAGGCTGGAGTGCAGAGTTTTGTAATTGTGCTGTGTCAGAAGAAGTGGCCATTGTGGTAGAGGCCACGGTTTCGTGAGTGACAAGCTCCTTAACAGTGGGTACCAGTGTTGTCTTGGCCAGTCCGGAGCTATGAGAATCACTTTTGGTTGTCCTGTCCTGATCTTCAGTAAGACCTTGGTCATTAACGGAAGAGGTGGAAATGCATATACTGTTAGAGTATTCCAGCTGAAAGAGAGGGCGTCCACCTTCAATGCTTGTGGGTGGTATGTCCTTGTGCAGAATTTCTTCAGTTGATGGTTGTGGTGGGAGGCAAAAAGATCCATGTCCGGCGTTCCCCATGATTGTGTTATTTGAAGAAAGGTGTCTGGGTGCAGCATCCATTCGTGTGGATCCATGATGTTTCTGCTTAGGCTGTCCGCCAGTACATTGTCTTTGCCTGGTACAAACTGGGATTGCAGCTCTATATTGAGTTTTAGGGAAAGTTCCCAAAGATTCATTGCCAGCCTGCAAAGAGGGTAAGAATGGGTACCTCCTTGCTTGTTTATGTACCACATAACTGTGGTATTGTCTGTCTTTATTAGCAGGTGGCCTTGATGTAGGAAGTGCTTGAAGGCCTCGATTGAATGCATCACTGCCAGCATTTCCTTTTGGTTTATGTGTAGGCTTCTGTTTGTGTCCATTGTCCTTGAATGCATCTGCCCTCCATGTGCGCTCCCCATCCATGGTCTGAGGCGTCCGTTGTAATGGTTTGGCTGATATTTGGTTTGCTGAAAGGCAGACCCATGTTTGACTGGCTTGCTTGAGCCCACCACAGAAATTCTTTTTGAAGGCATGGAATAAGGGGGATCAAAGCTTCTAGGCTGTGACTGTGTTGAGACCATAGACTCCTTAGGTAGCATTGTAGTTTCCTCATATGCAGCCTTGCTTGTGGAATCAGAAGAATGCAAGATGCCATGAAACCCAGGGCCGGCAGGATTTTCCTTGCAGTCAGTTGGGTTTGTTTTGTCATGTTTCTGAAATAATCCGGTAGTTCTTGTTTTTCTTCTGTGAGAAAAGCCATTTGGGTGGTTGTATCTAGTTTTGCACCCAGAAAAATTATTCTCTGGGATGGAACAAGTCTTGATTTCTAAATGTTGACTGTGTATCCCAAAGCCTGAAGTAGGCGGATGGCATAATTCAAGTGTTTTACCAATGTTTGTTGGCTGTCCGCTTGTATAAGGCAGTCGTCCAGGTATGGGTATATTTGAATCCCCTGAAGTCTGCAATGTGCAATTACTGATGCCAGGCATTTCGTGAATACTCTGGGCGCAGTAGATAAGCCAAAGGGCAATGCTGAGAATTGATAATGCTCTGAACCTGCAAGAAATCTGAGGTGTCTTCTGCAACTTTGTCTGATAGGGACATGCAGGTATGCCTCCTTGAGGTCTAGAGTTACCAGCCAGGACCCCTTGCCCAGCATGGGAAGGAGTTGCTGTAAGGTCAGCATTTTGAATTTTGGCACAATGAGGTAAGTATTTAGTGCGGACAAGTCCAGAATAGGCCTCCATTGCTTTTCTTTTCTTGGGACAAGGAATAGTCTGGAATAAAATCCTTGGCCTTGTTCTAAGAGAGGAAACTTTTCTATTGCTTTCATTTGCAGTAGGTTGGAAATTTGCTTGAAAGCCTCTGTCCTTTGATTCTGTGGCAGATTTGGCATGCCTTGTCTTTTTGGTAATGTATGAAAATGGAATCTGTATCCTTTGTCTATTTGCAGTATCCATTTGTCCCTTGTAATAATGTGCCAATTTTCTGAGAATAAAGATAGCTTTCTGCCCAAAGATGCTTCCAATTGAGCCCTGGTTGGCGGGGTCAGATTCAAGTCATTGAGTTTGTCCTTGTGCAGCAGGTGTAGGTCCTGCACTACCTCTTTGGTTAGGAGGCTGCCACTGACGTCCTCTGTAGGAGCCTCTAGCTTGCCCTCTACCTCTGGCACGCCTATTTTTGCCTCTGAAATCTGTCTGGAAAGGACCAATTCTTAGAAGGCCAATTTCTGCTGAATCTTGGTGGTTGGACCTGGAGAAAATCTTTGACTGTCTGTACTGACTTAGCCTTTTCCTCAAATTTCTTTAAGACCTCTTGAGCCGTGGAACCAAATAACTTTTGTTTTTCCAGGGATGCATCCAGAAGCTTTGCTTTAACATGATCTGGCAGTGTTTGTTCCTTCAGCCAAGCATGTCTACGTATGACTGCACCTGTCATTGCTGACCTACATGAAGCTTCCAATGCATCATAACCACACTGTAAGAAAAGGTTGCTAACCTGCTGGGAGTTATGCACCAGATCCTGAAGTGCCTTGCGATCTAGGGGTTCAGGAGAGGATAGTTTTTTATGCAATTCATCTAACAGATATTCTTGATACTGTATCATATGGAATTGACAATTCAATGCTCTCACAGAAAGAGTGGAAGTGGTGTACACTTTTTTACCCCATCTCTCGAAGGCCCTGGATTCCCTTTCAGAAGGAAGTGGGTTCTTAGTAGTGGAGGTTGCAACCCATTTAGGCCCCTGGGAAATAGTTTGAGTCAGCTAAGTGGCCCTTGTAAAGGAATAGATGTGTGCCCGGGACCCTGTAGTACCTGTCGGGTTTGGCAGGAGCCAGAGGGAGGGAGTCTGGGGAAATACTAGACTGAGTACACATCCTCTATGACATTTAAAACAGGAGGAATAGCCAAAAGTCTATGCTGAGGCAAATGCAAAAAAGTCCTTAACCTCTTCCTGGAGTCAGAGAATTCCTAGCCCCGCCATTTAAAATGCTCTCTCATGGAGTGAAGGGTCTCCCCAAAAGACAACTCTTCGGGGGGGGGGGGGGGGGCCGAGGGAATAGATTCCTCTGCATCAGAATCCTCGTAGGCCGGAAAGGCCTCCTCCTGGTAATCTGAAAGGGCAGAGTCATCTGAGGCCTCATCAGAGGACTGGGGATCTGTCTGCTCAACCCTGGGCCTTTTGTCTGGAGGAGGTTGAGAGCCCCTGTCTGGGTGTGGCTGAAAGCCCCTGATTAAGGAGATAAGGTCCTCAGCTAAGCTTAAAATTTGTGAACCTGTAGAAGATCCCTGAGGAATAGCCTTGGGAGGGAGAGATTTTGGCTATTTAGCAGCTTTAGCACGAGTAAAAGCCTTAATGGACATGGATACAGGAGGCCTGGCTGCCCCACGTGCTGGGGTAGTTTTGCCCACAGAAATGGTGTCTGATATCTCCGGAGCACCGGTTTCAGAAGGTAATTCTAAGACCGACCCAGTGGAAGCCTCCGGTACCGGAGGTTGTGCGGTGTCATCAGTCGGAATCGGTAGAGATTTGGTTTCAGCAGAGACAGAGACACTAGCGGTAGGCCTGGGCGTGGAGTCAGCCGGAACCACGGACCGCGTGTGTCGGTCCTTCTTACTTTTTTTTGGGTAAATGAGCTGTCGGAAGCTCCGACAGCATTTTATAACAGTAAATATGCCCAAAATATTCCTCTGCAAACTCTGCCCGACGCCTAAGAGTGCGTCTATTGAAGGAAGCACAGGCTGTACAGGCCGAGACGTCGTGGTCTGGGCCTAGGCAAGGTAAGCAGTAAGAGTGGAAATCCTTATGAGTTATTGGTTTCCCACATTTTAAACAATTAACTTTAACCGTTTGATCTGACATCGGCTGAGGCAAGAAAGAGTCCCCAACGGGGTACTTAGCTTTTATGAAGACTTCGGTAGCTGAAATCACAGGAGCTGGCTGACTGGCACTTGCGAACTGCTTCTGTTTCGGGCACCGTGCGGCAAGAAAGACTGAGGAAGATGGCGTCGGCTGACGCTTTTATACCCCAGGCACTCTGACGTCGGGGAAAAGGGCGACATCAGCTGACACCGGACCCAGACTTTGGAATCCGGCCGACCGAAGGGCTGCCTGAGGCAGGACAACCCATATGTAAGGACTGCAGGTGCATCCTTGAAGGACATCTGCTTTGGGCACCGCACAGCAAGAAAGACTGATGTAATGGCGTTTGCTGCATGCTTTATACCCCTGACTACCTGACATCATGGAAGATGAGACAGCAACCAACGCAGGACCCAAGACTTTGTTAATCAGGCCGACTAAGGGCTACCTGCAAGCAGATAACCCAAATGTAATGACTGCAACAGTGAAACACGAAGAACATCTTGTTTGATTGCAATCTTAAGGGGAATATCCTGTTTGAAGGCAGGTAGGTGAGACAGTAGGATGCATCAAAGTGTGCTCCTATGAAGTTCAACTGTAAGGGATGTAGCTGATTTCTGCACGTTGATCGTGATGCCCGGTTAAGGGCTAGATGGTAGCAGCTAGTACCCGGCTTGCAGGAGTAGATGCCTAGTTGATGCGGTTAGGAGCCTGTCTAGGTAAGGAAGCTGATTGAAATCCATACAGTCTCAAGTGAGCTGCTTCTACTGCCATGCATTTGGTGAACACTAGCTAGAGAGAGTTCCTTAATTTAAGTTTCTCTGTAGTCCGGTCAAGTGTGCCAGATATCTCATTGATCACAATGCAAAGGTCAATGACATGTAAACCTGCTTGACAAGTCTTCCCAAAGACCTAGACTCCCTGTCAGGGGGATGGACAGTGGAGTTACTCTGCTAGCTCCTTCTTGGTGGCTCCCTTAACCATGGCACCTACAGGGATACCTTTTGTCCAATGCTGTGTCAGTGGGAGTGCTAAGGATCCCAACTGTTTCCACAGCATCTGGCTCCTTCCACGACCTACAGGAGACAAGGTCAAGAAGGTCATCCTGCAGGGAAGGGACAACCAAGATGTAGACGGGCCAGACATGAAGGCTTCCAAAAATACAGATTCCTCCTGGATAGGGTTTTGGGCAGACCATCCACCTTTCTGGATACGGATTTAAAGAAAGTCTCCAAAAACGACATCTTCAGGTGGAGATCTTGGTGACCCTTTCCAGTCATCTTGGTCAGTTTCTTCAGTGAGAGATTCCTAAGGAAAATCCAGTGCCTCCTTTTGTATTCTTACGAGGGACCTCCTCGGTGGGATGCCCCAGGGAGGTATCGGAAGAGACGAAGGGTCCCAAAAATGGAACTTGTTGGAAGCTCTTCAATGCTGGCTGTCCTGGAGGGGGGAAGAGAGAATGAACATAGGATCCAAAGCAGGGCTGGGACACTGATCAGACGTGAGTCGAGGCTCTTCCAAGTAGAGGGAGAACCCTCGGCCACCTTGAAGACTCAAAGAGATTCACAAGTCTACAGCCATTTCCTTTGGAGCTGAAACTCCTGGAGAAGAAAACACCCACCCTGAGGGGGAACTGTCAAATGCCAAAGCTCCATGGAGAAGCAACAACTTCGAAAGCTTAGCTGAAGTCAATCCCTTGGATAAGATGTAGAGGGCTTCAGGTTCAGAGAGCCGTTTTACTCTGACAGTCTGAGCCAAATGGGACAGGGAGATGGTCGAAATGAAACACTTCAAGATCAGACCTCTTTACTCATTCCCTTCGGATCAGAGGCCTTTGAAACAAGTGGTTGGACTGGAGAAGGAGCAACTGGAATTAAAGGCAGAAGGACAGCTTACAGGTCGGGGGGGGGGGGGGGGCTGGCAAAACCCCATCTGGATTTGTGTCCTGAGAAATTTCATCATTCTATCAACCTCAGTTTCCGAAAGACTGCGGGAAGACCTGATGGATGAGGTGGTGGAGGAAGGCCTGGAAGCTCTTCCCCAATGACTGGAACCCAGTCTTGATACACAAAAAAGCAATTGCTGGAGCCATGAACATTTATTGCTTTCTACGTGGACTCTACATTAAAAACGGTTACTAAAACTGTGTGGCTCCCACAACTACTTTATCATTGGATTTAGTTCTGTTGCTGCTGGATTTATCACTTGTACCTAGTTTTTGTTTCTTGGATCCCAGTGTCAGAGGGAGAGGCTCTGGGGAGGTCCAAATGGTAATTGGAGAAACAGTTGTAGGATTGAAGGATTCGGATCCAAGGTAGTCTTGACCCTTTTTTGGCAGTTCAGCCATATGTAAAGAAACCTTATCAGAAGAATGCTTTGTGTTCTCGGGACTCGTTTTGCTTCTTGGGGGCTTGAGCCCCTGAAGTGCTAAGAGAAGAAGCAAAGGCAGAAAGTTTGAGTATTAACTTGTTCCTCCTGTCACTGTTTGCAGACTGATCGAAGACAGAGCAAATGGAGCAAGAAGACTCCAAATGTTTAGGGCCTAAGCAGTAAACATACTCCGTGGGCACCAGATTGAGGAATCTTGTGCTCACAGGAAGTACATTTTAAAACCAACTGGTTTCTCGGACATTTTTAAAGTTGAGAGAGAAAGTGAGGAAAGTTAAAGTACAGAACAGGAAACAAGAGATTTAAACTACGAATAAGATACTTTATATAAAGTAGGGCAAGACAGGTTAGAAAAACAAGAAAGCCACGAAAGCAAAGATAGAAATGCACAAAAAACACTAACCCACTAGGAGTGAGAGATTTGCAATACCAGTCCGTTTTGAGTGGCAAATGAGATTTGAATTAATCTGGGGGAATGAGGCATCATGAGTAAGGGGAGAAGCTAGAGAATCAGATTCAAACCCACAGGTTGGGAAATTAACAAAAATTACATCAGATTTTTAAAATTAGTCAAAGCAGCAATAAGCAAAGCAATAAATTACCCACAAACTTTACTCTGCAGAAACTCAATATACTGGAACCATGTCCAATATCAATGGTGGCAAACCAGATCGGAGGAGTTGGGGATGGTGTAGAGCATTATGGGTAGAAGGAGCTTGACATACGGATCAAGCTCTTGGAAACGCAGCCAAACTGGATCCCAGGGTCAGACCAGTAACCCATCAGTGATGAACAATGCAAACTACATCAGATACAGGAAATAAAATTAGTAGAAAAATGTCTAAAACCTATCCAAAAAATTTATCTCTTATCTGACCAAAGAACACATAGCCAAGACAACTGCATCTGTAGTGCTGAGTAGCAAATGAGATCCGAAATATTCAGTTGAAGGGGAAATGTGGGTAAAAAGAAGAGCCCAAGCCTTGGACTTAAAAGTCTAGAGAGCTGCTAATGTCCGATCCAATTGTCCATCCTCAACTGATAGGCCTAAGTGCATTGGCTCACTAGCTTCCTTGGGAACTTCAAATGAAGGCCCCTTACTTAAAAGTGCTTAAAATATATTAAACCCATTCTTAAACTGGCGACCATCACAGGTGCTGCACTGGAGAGGTTTGTGCGAAGCAAGTCAATTTTGTGTCATCAGTAAGATGTCAAAATGTCAAAATGCAAAACAGTACAGAGTGCTAAAACTGCAAGCTACAGCCCAAGGTTGCTGGCAAAGAGGAAAAGGAACTGCTGGTTATTTCACCAGTTTAGTCAGTACTATTCACACTTTCAAGATATACATTAGGAATACATTGCTGTAATACCAACAGCCAACATTACCTTATCAACCTGAGCTTGAGAAGCCTGCTGAAGGGTGTTCAAGACCAGTTCCAGATACTTCTTGAACTCTCCACCGATGGCAAGAGCAATATCACCAAATGCAGAGAGAATCTGAGGTTTTACAGACCGGTGTACATTCTCATTCTGTAAAATAATGAAAGAAAGCTTCAACAAAAAAGGAGCTACAGCATAACTGTTATAAAAAATATAGCTGTGTAAAATCTTACCATAACTTTAGATGCCCTTCTCATATATGCTGCATCTGTAACATGAGTGTCTGCCACTGGTTGACTTGTATGCCTGGCCATTTTACAAAAATGTTAGCTGCTACTACTAAAGTACGTGCGACGGTCCGCATTACTCAGTGTACTTCGGCCATAAACAGACGTTGGGTATAAAGTGAATATCGGCATGCACCTATCTCAGAAATGGATGCCGTCGGAAACTAGCGACTATGATGTGGGTACTTTCAGGAGTCAGGCAAGTGTCAGGGGGTAGGGCAGGGTGGGAAACTATACAGCAGCATATAAAAGAAAAGGACATCTAAAGTTAAGGTAAGGTTTTACACAACTATACTATGCCCTTCTATGCATATGCTGCTGTATCCATAACTTGAGGGAGTGCGCAAACGCTCATGGTATTAAGAAATGGGTGGAGGAACAGACATTTTCCACAAAGCCATGAAGAATGGCCCTGCCAAATCCTGCCCTGGACATGGAAATGTCCAACTTGCTTGGTGAATGTGGACAGATGACCATGCAGCTGCTTCTAAAATGGCAGCTGTATCCAAACCCTTAAGGGAAACCGGGTGTCCCAGGGCTCTTGGGTGATAGAGACAACCTGATTTACAAATGGATTTGGTCTTGGCCAAAATAGTACGAGTTGTCCATGTACATCCAAGGAGTGAAGGATCCTTTCAAGAGAGGTCTGAGGCGAAGGGAAGACTGTAGGAAATTGATTGCCTGATTCAGGGAAAGTTCATTAACTACTTTGGGCATGAAGGATGGGTTAGTGAGTAAGCAAACCCTGTCCATGTGGAAAACAAAGGGGGAAGAGGCCATGATGGCTTGCAACTTGGAGATCTGGCTGGCTGAAGTAATGGCCACCAACCGAATAGCTTTCCATGTGCAGTGCTGGAGAGTGCAGTCCTTGGCTGGCACAAAGGGCGGAAAGGTCAGCTTTTCCAATACAAAATTAAGATCTGGGGGTGCGCTTCCGTGGAGGTCTAATATGTAGTACCTCCTTTAAAAAGAGCTCGACTTCCAGTCTGGAAGCTGAGGGGCAAGTGTTAGACATGAGATGGTAGATAGGTGTGCTTCAACTGAAGAGTAGGACAAGCTAGAGTTAAATCAGTTCACACAGGTAACAAAACCTCAGGAGTGTTTAAAGCCAGTGGTTAAAATTTTGTGCACCAAACAAAAAACTTTTCAACTTGGACAGATGGGATTTTCTGGTAGTGGGTTTTCTGGCCTCCTGCAGAACCTGACGCACATCCTCAGTATAAAGGTGTTCGAAGGGAATCCAGGCCCTATCACGCACAGAGTAAGGTTCAGGGTGGATATTTGGGGGTGTATGAGGGTTCCCTTCTGTGTGAGAAGGTCCATCAGGTGGGGTAACTTGTGATGACCCTTGGCTAGACGTAGTAGGGGGAACCAATACTGCTTTGGTCAAAAGGGGGTCGCCAACAAGATTTGAGGTACTCTGAATTTTCAGCAGTACTTTTTGTGAGAGGGTGAAGGAGGGGAATGCATAAATGAACATCTCCTTCCATGGGAAGGAAAGAGGATCAACCCTCCATGCCCCGGGAGAGGGTAACCTAGTGCAAAAGGATGGGAGTTGCCTGTTCATGGGGAAGGCAAAACGATCTGAGGTATACCCAGTCGATGGACCAGGTCCAAGAACACATCTATGTTCAGCATTCATTTGTGGGATTGAATCATGGCCCTACTTAGAGCATCTGCCATCACATTCTCTGCTGAAGGTACGCAGACTGCTAGGTTTACTGGTCTATGTTGGGTGATCCCCTACACATGTAGAGCAAAGTCTGCACAGGAGGTAGGACCTTGACCCTCCATTTGTTGCTGTACCACAGCACAGTGGTACTGTGTACCATCGCAGCACACCTGGTAGAATCAGAGCATTGACAGAGGGCCAATATCAAGGCTCTCATCTCCTTGATACGGATGTGCTCACTCTGTTAGCCAAGGGTTCAAGTGTGTCTCTCTCCATTCTCTTAAGGTTGCACTCCATCCCAAACCTGAAACATCTGTGTACAGATCCTGACTGGGGGGGAATGGGTTGCAGGGGAAGACCTGGATTGGCAGAGATCTAGGCAATCCACTAATTTCGTTCTCTGAAAGGTCAGGGAAGCAGGGTTACCATAAAATCAAGAGGATGCAGGTGTTTCCAGATTGTCCTCAAGTACCATTAAAATTTCATGTGCAGCCTTGCTAAGGGTACCACGGGAATGGTGGAGGCCATGAATCATAGGAGCCTCAAAATCCCTGGCTGACCAGGCTTAGAGAGGAAGAATTTCCTGGAAATTTGAGGCGAGGGACAGAACCTTGTCTGGAAGGAGACGGTCCATTATTTGCCCTGTTAAAATCCTGCACATGATCCTGAGGGGGTGTCGGAGGATTTGTGAATGTTTATGGTAAAACCCAGGCTCCTCAAGAGGGAAATGGTGAAGTCTAGGTGCTGCTAGACCAACTGTGGGGAAGATGCCTGGATGAGGATATCGTCCAGACAGAGGAAGAATTGGGATCCCCTGCATTCTGGCAAAGGGAATGACAGGGGCTACACACTGTGCACACTTGAGGCTGTAGAGACCAAATGGCAAATCAGAATTGAAAATTCACAGAAACCACCGAGACGAGGAGTTTCCTGAAAAGTGGGTGGATTGGAATATGCAGGCAGGCATTCTTTAAATCTCTAGACAGCATGAAGGCTTGACGAAGGATCAGTGGAAGGAGAGTGAAAATGCTTAGCATCCAAAAGGAGGGGACCCTTGAGAAATGCATTTAGATAGGACAAATTCAAGATAAGTCTCCAGGGACCTTCTTTCCTGGGGGACAAGGAACAGCCTGCAGTAAAATCCTTTCCCTCTTGTTTGGGGGGTAATTAACTGCCTCGGGAAAGGAAGGCCTGCAGGACTCTGGGAAAGGAAGCCATTTGGCAGAGGGGGTTGAGGAATGCCTCTGAAGGTACGTCTGGTTTCGCAAACCATGAAATAACCTAGTTTTATTACTGACAGGACCCAAGAGTACTGGGTAACCAGTTTCCAAGCAGGGAAGGACAGGGAGAGACGCATGGAAAGGGGGTGTCTACACTTAAGGCCTGAAAAGGCTGTTTTTGAACTGGAGTAGAGGGAAACAACCTGGAGGGGGTTTGCTTCCTGGAATCTTTTTTTCCCTTTGGGAGGTATGCGTCTGGAAGGCCTTCTCACAAAGGTAGTTTTAGCTGGTTAGTTCCTCTGAAATGGGGAACCAGGGAGACAAATGTATGCCTGGAGGGCCGTAAGGAGTTTAGCAGTCGCCAAAACAAATAAAGCCTAGTTATCCAAGGAAGTGTCCATACATGGGCGGCGCAGTAGTGCAGCGGTTAACGTTGTCACCTCACAGCAAGAGGTTCTCCGGTTCGATTCTCGGCTGGGGTGCCTTGTGTGTGGAGTTTGCATGTTCTCCCAGTGTTCTCATGGGTTTCCTCTGGGTACTTTGGTTTCCTCCCACATTCCAAAGATCTGCATCTGGAGCATTTCTCCCTGGGCCTCTGCTGAAAACAGGCTCTCTGGAACCTAGTCGGAGTTTCCCGGTCAACAAATGTTAAATAAAATAAAGTTTTGACTTGTCATCAGGCAGAGGCTGTAGCCTAAAGCCAGGAATATTCTCCTGATGACAGAACCTGAGGCAGCAGCCATAGATGGAGCCTCCACTGCATCATAATTAGAAGTTATGTACTCACCATAACGTTCCATCTGAGTAGGTGTATTCATTTGTCTGCAACCTGTGGGTTATGGATCCGATATCGGATCTGAACCGGCATGGTTTACCAGCTATGGATCCAAGCTCTCAGCTCCTCCCCTCACCCATAATGCCCTGCTCTACCCTCATGACCTCAGATCGAGTTTGCCAACAGCAAAAAAACACCCTGAAAAGGGTAACACACCATATGCAGGAAACTGAAAGGCCAGGGGGATAGGAGGGCGGGATGGTTGCAGACAAATGAATACACCTACTCAGATGGAACGTTATGGTGAGTACATAACTTCTAAATCTGAAGTAGGAGATTCATTTGTCTGCAACCTGTGGGACAGAGTCCCCAGCTACCTGAATCTTGGGCGGCCATCATGGAAGGATATTCCGGAGCACCGCAGAGCCAAATGATGCTCTACCCCTAGATGCAAGATCCAACTTATAGTGGGAAATAAAAGTATGAGATGAAGCCCATGTGGCTGCTGCACAAATATCATCTAGAGGAATCCTAGCCTTAAAGGCTGCCGAGGTAGAAACTGACCAGGTTGAATGAGCGTGTACACTCTCCGGTGCGGGCCTTCCTGAAGCTTGATAAGCCAACAAGATACATTGTGAAATCCAACGAGACAGAGAGACTTTAGAAATTGGCTTGCCCAAATTAAATTTAGCAAAGGAAATGAACAACTGGTCGGATTGCCTATGACCAGCCGTCCTGTTTAGATGAAATCTAAGTTGCCTGTGAACATCTAAGGAGTGAAGCTTATATTCACCTTTGTTTTCATATTTAGGGAAGAAAACAGGGAGGTTAATAGACTGATTAATGTTTGCTTCAGAAGCTACTTTAGGAAGAAAGGACGGGTTGGTCCTGAGGTAAACACGGTCCGGATGAAAGACCAAGTAAGGAGGTTTAGCTGATAATGCTTGGAGCTCTGAAACTCTCTTGGCAAGTAATGGCTACTAAAAGGCAGTCTTGAACGACAAGAATTTGAGATCTACCGTAGCCGGTTCGAAGGGGAGCGGTCAAAGCCTGGAGAACTAAAGAAAGGTCCCAGGAGGAACCGCTTGTTTTACAGGGGGCCTGAGAAGGAAAGTACCTTTAAGGAAAATTTTACACAACTTGGCTGACATGAGTGGATTAGAGTTATGACCAATGTGATAATGTGAAATTGCTGCCAGTTGTACTTTGACCGTGGAACTGCTAGCACCATCGTTAAAAAGAGTGGTTAAGAAATCAAGCACCAATGGGAGAGGAGCAGTGAATGGATTCAGGCCTTGCCGCTCTGCCCACAAAGAGAACCGTTTCCACTTGCTACGGTAGATTTTCCTAGTGGAAGGTTTATGAGCTGCCACCAGGATAGCCTTAACAGGGGACGAAATACCGGGAGTCCTGATCAAGAGTGGAACTGGAGCAGCCAAGCGGTCAGCTTCAGGTTGTCCAGGTTCGGAGGAGACAGGCAGGATGGATGAGCTATCAGATCCGGGATTGGATCTAGAATCCAAGGAGGATTCACAGAGTGAGACCTTAGGAAGGGGAACCAGATCTGTCGAGGCCAAAACAGAGCAATGAGAATCATTCTGCAACCCACCCGAGACGCTTTCTGAAGAACCTGGAGCATCAGAGGCAAGGGGGGATAAGCATACAGAAGACCGGGTGGCCAAGCATGCACCAGAGCGTCTCTTGGAGAGCCTCCAGGAGGAGGTATCAGAGCGAAAAAACTGTCGCACTTGGTGTTTGAGGGAGAGGCAAAAAGATCGCAAGAAGGAGTTGCCCACCGTGCGAATATGCGTTCCGCTACTTGAGAATTGAGAGACCACTCGTAAGGGGTCAGAATGGTGCGACTGAGCTTGTCCGCCAGGATGTTGGACCGACCCGGAATGTGCGTTGCTATGAGAAAGTGGTTGGTGGAGATTGCCCATTCCCAAACCCTCATGGCTTCTCGACAAAGAGGGTAAGACCTGGTTCCTCCCTGCTTGTTGATATACCAGACAACCGACATGTTGTCCGATTGAATCGCAATTGTTCCCAAGGGAAGAAAGTCTTGAAGTGCTAGCAACGCTAAGAGCACCGCTCTCATCTCTAGGACGTTGATATGCAGTGAGGTCTCTGAATCGTTCCACGTGCCTTGGACGGTCCGGCCTGCAAAATGCCCCCCCCCCACCCGAGGCGGGAGGCGTCCGTGGTCACCGTGGCGAGAGGGGGAGAAGCACAAAATGGGCGGCCTCTGTGGAGATCTGGGGAGTGAAGCCACCACAGGAGGGACCGCTTGCAAGCCTTGCTGATCGCAATGGGATGATGCATAGGAAGAGCAAGGTAAGACCACTGTACTAAAAGAGTCCACTGGAGGATGCGCATATGTAGTCTGGCGAGAGGAAGAAGTGCTATAGCAGACGCCATGGACCCTAGAGCCCTCAGGACCAACTCCGCCGGAACTGGATTTGTGTGGAGAATGGCCCGCACCTGGAGCTGCAGATTTTGAACTCTTGTCCGCAGTGTGGAAGGCTTTTAAACTCCTTGTGTCTAACCTGGCCCCTATAAAATCTATGAACTGTGAGGGTGCTAGGTTGGATTTTTTTGTATTTATAGTTATGCCCAGACTGGGAGCAAGATGGAGAAAGGAGTCTCGCGCCAATAGTAGTAGATGCCTTGTTGGGGCGGTAAGGAGCCAGTCGTCTAGGTAGGGAAAGACCTGCACCCCCTGAAGCCTCAGGTGGGCCGCTACCACTGCTAGTACTTTGGTGAACACCCTGGGGGCTGTGGTGAGACCAAAGGGAAGGACCCGGAATTGGTAGTGACTGGCTCCCAGCCGGAAGCGGAGAAACCTCCTGGAGCGTCTGTCCATCAGAATGTGGTAGTACGCATCCTTGAGGTTTATGGAGCACATCCAGTGATTTTCTCCCAGAAGGGGGAGAATAGACTGTAGAGTGACCATTCGGAACTTCTCCTTGGGAACTGCCAGGTTCAAGAGAGAAAGGTCTAAAATTGGTCGTAGATCCCCCGTCTTTTTTGGCACTAAAAAAAAACCTGGAGTAGAACCCTGATCCGATCTGGTCTGGGGGGACGGGCTGGATGGCTCTTTTCTTTAGCAGATGGCCAATTTCTGCCAAAGCGGCCTCCCTTTGACCGGGTGGGACGTCCGGGAGGGACTTCAATTTTGGTGTGTGACAAAATGGGATGTGGTATCCTCTGGATATTATCTGGAGAATCCAGCGGTCTGATGTTATGGACTCCCATGCCAATAGGTGCTCCGAAAAACGCCCCCCCGACTGTCTCCAGAGTGGAGCAGCCGGGCAACCCCTCAGGGCTGCTGCGCGGGCCGTTCAGAGAAAGGTTCTCTGGACCCGAAGTTCCTGGGAGCCCCTCTGCCTCTGGGGCGGCGTCCTCCCTGTCCTCCTCTGCCACGGAAGGACTGGTTGTCCGGAGCAGGCTGAGATTGCTGCGACTTCCGGAACCACATCTTCTTCTGACCCTTTTGGTTCCTAGAATAGGGCCTCTGGGGTGCAGAGAAGCGGATTCCGACGGCAGACAGCGTCTTCCCATCCTTCTCGCTCTGGGTCAAAGTGTCGCAAACGGTTTTGCCAAAGAGGGCAGAACCATCAAAGGGGGCGTTCACAAAAGACGCTTTGAAGGGCTCTGAGAAATCGCAATGACGGAGCCAGGCCTGGCGTCTAGTGACTAGACCTGCCCCTGCGGCGCCTTCCGTAGCATGGGAGAGTAGCCGCATAGAGGTATTGGTAACTGATCTAAGAGTGGCCATGCGGGAGGAGTGCAGCACTTTGTCCTCCTCCGACATGGACGCTGGGGGAGATGCAGCGTATTCTTTAATGAGATCGCGCTGCATCCTAATAACGTGTGCCAGGTAGTTCAGCGCCCTCACCGAGAAGGTCGCTGAGCTAAACATCCGCTTTCCCAAGCGGTCCATCATCCGAGACTCCTTGCTCGGGGGATGGACAGAGGGACTCTCCTGAGCCAGTTCCCACTTGGTGGCCGCCGCCGTCAACATGGCATCTACCGGAGGCCCCTTACTCCACTGGGCACGGTCAGATGGTGGGCTGAGTATCCTGTCTGGCCTCTTAGGGATTGGCTCCACGGTGTCCGGTTCCTTCCACGCCCTGGTGGTAATGAGGTCCACCAGGGGGTCGGCAGGAGGGGACACCCAAGAGGTAGACGGGCCCGCTTCAAATGCCTCCAAGAACACGGACTCGTCCGAGGAAGACTTGGGGGCAGACCACCCCCCCCTTATACGGAGTATTTCCATGATGTCTCCAAATGAGACATCCTCGGGGGGTGACCGTGGGGAGCCTTCCCCTTCCTCCAAATCCATGTCTTCCGTGAGAGACTCGGGGGAGTCAATGTGCCTCCTTTTGCACGTATGCTTGCGGGGAACATCCTCCGGGGGGCTGTCAGAGGACTCCTCGCAAGCAGCAACCTGTTCCAAGGGAACAGCTTGGGGCACAGAAGCGGGCTGTCCCAAGGGCCGGACGGTGGAAGCCTGACCCAGTGCAGAGGGAGCGCGGGACGGAGCCGAAACAAGTGCCGGGGGTCCGGAGACCCTCAACAGGGCCCTCTCCACTACATCAAATGCAGAAGGGGAGCCGACCTCGACCAAAGGATCCGACAATCGGCTCCCCCTCGGATCCGAAGAGTGGATCGGAGCCGGCGCCGGCCGGATCCGAAGGGACAGTGCGCTCCGACACAGACGGCGCCGAAGGAGCACTGATCCCCCCCGGATCCGAGGCTCGGATCCAGGCTCCGAGAGGTCGGATCCGATGCACTCAAGGGCAGGGTCGGATCCGAAGCTGCTCGGCTCCAACTGCTCCGAACCCGGGTAGCGGGTCGGAGAAGGAGCAATCGGCTTGAAAAAGGGGGTCGAGCCCCAGAGGGGAGGCAAGAGCACTCCCATCTGCATCTGGGCCTGGATGAACCTTCTCATCATCCGGTCCAGATCAGCATCCGATAGGCTGTACGTTGATCTCGACGAGGCTACCGAGGTAGGCCTTGAATGCCTCCTCGATAGCCTCGACGGAGATCGGGTCTCCTCCTCCTCAGGTCCCGGTGAAAAGCACACTGGAGACCGGAGCAGAGAAGGAGGAGATCCAGCCAACAATGGAGCCGGGGGAGAAGCCCGCTTGGCTGGTGGGGCCGAAACAGAGGTCTCGGCCCGCCGCTTATGGTGCTTCTCCCTCCGGTCCCTTTTCCTAGCATCCCTCTCCTCCGAACCTGAAGCGGGAGGTTGAGTCCCAGGAGGAGGAGGGGGAGCCGGGGAGCGAATAACCGTAGGTACGGTTACCCCCGAAGGAGCGGAGGTCGGAGCCGAGTCCGGCGGCAAAAGGCCTGCCAAAACAAGCTTGGACCTCCGCTCCTTCAATGCCCTGGGGTTGAACCCTGCACAAATGGAACATCCAGATGTGAGGTGTTCAACCCCCAGGCATTAACACAGTGTGGCCATCAGCTGGGGAAAGCTTATGGCCACACTCTGAGCATTTAGAAAAAATAGCCTTGGGCTGCTCAGACATCCCAAGCTAACAAATAAAAGTTACTAAAACTAAGGAAAGTAACAAACAAAAATCACTCACAGGCCCAACACACACACTACGCTACCAGCGAGGGGAGGGATGTAAACATTTTAGATTAACTTCTAAAAAGTAAATATACACAAGGGAAAACCTACACTTTCACACAAATAAATCAAAAAATTACTTAAATTTTACAATTTAAATACTGAAACTGTCACTTAGCTGGAGAGCTGGAAAAACAATCTGGTCACCATGCGCGGCAAACGAGATCTGAGGTCATGAGGGTAGAGCAGGGCATTATGGGTGAGGGGAGGAGCTGAGAGCTTGGATCCATAGCTGGTAAACCATGCCGGTTCGGATCCGATATCGGATCCATAACCCACAGGTTGCAGACAAATGAATCTCCTACTTCAGATCTACACTTTATGGAGTATCTAGTTACTGGACTGTAGAAATTTAGCAGACTAGAAACCTTAGCTTTAATGGGGGAATCAGGAAGGTCACCCAATTGTTTAACATCAGTAAGAAGGGCCAAGGAATATTTGGGCATATCAATTTGACAGTTTATGGCTCTCTCAGCAGACGTGGCAGAGAGAGACTGTTTTGCCCAGTCTTAACACTATTCTGCTTTCCTTAGCTGAGGGAAGAAAGGAAAGCGGAGGGGAGAAGTTAGAAAGTTTTGACTGCAGCCACAGAACTAGTGGATGGGTCTGCAGAAGGGGCCTTGGAGAAATCTGCATCTTCAGGGACTTTATAAAATCTGTCTGGGCGCTTTGGTGCAGGGAGGTGCAAATCTGGAGCTTTAGAGGCAGCCAGAAAGGCATCCAAAAAGGCTGGATGAACAGGAGGAACTGCAGATGGATTAGGGGACTTCATTTTTAAGAGATCATAATACCTCAAGTGTCAGTAACCTGAATGCAGTCAAGTGCTTCATTTGCATTATTGTTTCCCCAAAGGTAATGTCTCCCCTAGGGGAATCTGTTCCATTTCACTCTTCTGGAGAAACATACACCAGAGAGGAGGCAATTTGGGATGCGTTAGAGAGGGATTCATCCCCTAAAGAATCTTCAGAGGAAACAGCTAAAAGTTTGCCCTTAGGAATAGAGACTGAAGAGGCCTGGGCAGAGGAATGGCATAATGCAAGAAAGGCATTAAGTAGGCCTTGAGTAAAGGCCTGCCAATCAGGCGCTTGGGTTAGACAGTATGGGCAGTTGAGTAGTAAATGTTTTGTTTTTTGCTTCTTTTTTGGAACATCTGACAGCGTCTTATGTGATGCAGCGAAGGAGGACCAGATGCCAGGCGGCACTCTGACTTTGCGGACGATTTGGGAAATCCCACACTGGCACTTGGAAATGAGCCTTGGTTCCCTCTCAGCACCCAAGCCGGACGCCTACAGCTCCTTCAGGGATTTGCTGGCAGCTTCTTTAATGGCTTCCTCCCGGGTACCTGTCAGTGGAAGGTCCATGGATTCTGACTCTGGGCCTTCACTAGCCTCGAAAGGTACAGCCACAATAGAGGGCGCAGCTGTAGAATCATGTAGAGACTTTTTGAGCTTTTTTTGTAGGAAGCTGTTCCAAGGTTCCTTTCAGTTCCAGGTCTTTAGCCAAGCGTTTCAAGCGCTCATTCTCAAGATACAATTTTAACAAGGCAAGACGGCTCCTAAGTTTTAGGAACAAAAGTCTGACAGATTTCACAAGTGGTGTGGTCGTGGTTTTTGCCTAGACAGAATAAGCAGAGCTCGTGCAAGTCAATGTGGAAACTGCCTTCAACACAGACACTTGGCCTTTTTATTCAACATTAACCCACAACACAGTAGCAAAAAGGTAAAAAAACCCTCGTACTTATCTGAACACACAGAAGCACAAACTCACTTCTCCAAGCGAGTGACCGGAGCTGGCAGTCACACAGGCAGCAAAAGAGTTCTGAGGTAGGCACATGCTGGCATCTGCTTCATACCAGACATCCATTTATGGCAGACAGTGATGTGGACAGTCACACGCACATTCGCAGTAGCAGCTACCTTTTGTAAAATGGACAGATATTAGTCAACGAGAGGCAGACTCCCTCATGTTAAGGATACAGCATCATATAAACATGAGGACATCATGCATTATCCACTGGCAACAAGCTCAACTACCTGCTTATGAGACTCTGTAAATGTCTTGAACCGTACATTCTATGCACACCAGGTAGCTGCTTCTAGAATAGAACACGTGTCTAACACCTTAAAAGGCACCAGAGGAGGACAGCTCTGGTAGAATGTACCCCAACAGGTGAGAGGAGATTCTTCCCATGAGACAACAAACAAAATGGTTTTGGAAATCCAAGTGAACACAGTCTGCTTGGAAACTGCCAAAAAGGCAGTCACATTTACTATCTGGATAAAGCCAAACCAATTAGGATCAGAGTTGTCTGTGCATATCTAAAGTGTGTAGGATCCTCTCACAACAGGGCTGAAGGGAAAACGTGGTATGATTGATGGACTGAGTGACAACGTATTTACCACCCTGGGCATAAAGGAGGGATTAGTGCATAAAGATAGCCTATCCCTGTGGAAAATCGTAAAGGGAGAACACTGAGCCTGTAATTCGGAAACCCTTCTAGCAGAAGTTATGACCAGGAAAACAGTTTACCAGTTGCAGTGCTGCAGAGAACTTGCTGGGTTAAAAGGAGCCACGGTAAGTTTTTCTAGGATAAAATTATCCTAAGGAGGAGGAACCGGTTTCCTTGGTTTCTAATATGGAGGACACCTTTTATGTAACTTTCAGCCTAAGCTGAACGGGGAACATAGGCAGACATGCTGAGATAGCAGAAACATGAGCTTTTACTGAAGAGCAACAGCCACTCCAATTCACACACAAAGGACAAAACCACTAGATCATCCAACAGCAGTGGTTGGAAAAGCCACAAATGGAAAACCATATGGAAATACCGGATTTCCTATTAGTGGGTTTTCTGGCCTCCTGCAGAACGTGTAGCACGTCCTCAGAGAAAAGTTGTCTGAAGGGAATCAAAACCCTATCACCTACAGACTCGGTTGGAGAGTTGACATCTGTGGATGTATCAGAGTTCCCTTGTCCTGTGTGAGTAGGTCCATTCTGTGGGTAACTTGTGGTGATTGCCCTTGACTAAATGCAGATGGGGGAAAACAGTTCTTTCTTGGCCAAAAGGGGGTCACCAGTAAGATTTTTGGTTGCTCTTGTTGGAAGTTCAACAGGATCTTTTGGAGAAGTGGGAAGGGGGGAATCCATATGGAAACATCCTCTTCTAAGAGGAGGGCAGTGCTCCCACCTTTCATGCCAGGGGATCAGGGACTCTGGCACAAAACTTAGGAAGTTGTCTGTTCCTAGGGGAGGCAAAGATCTACTGGAGGTGTACCCCATCGATGGACCATGTCCACAAACATCCCTATAGAGCATCCATTCATGGAATTGAGTCATGAACCTGCTCAATGGGTCTGCCACAATATTTTGGGCTGAGTGTATGTAAGCCGCCTGGACGGCGAGTTGACTGAGAAACCAAACTCCCAGGCCTGGACAGCCAGCCAGCCTGCACAGGAGACCAGACTTTGCCCCTCCCGGTCTGCTGACATACCAGGACTGTGGTACTGTCTAGCTTTTAAGGCACCTGGGAAAAGAAGGGGTTAGAAGATTTCTAGAACAAAAATCAGGGCCTTCATTAACTTTTTATTGCTGTGCTCCCTCTTCTGATCAGACCACTACACATCTCTCGCCCTCCACGAAGGCAAGGTTGCTCCCATCTCAGGTCTGAAGCATCTGTGTACAGCTCCTGAGTGGGAAGACGTAGTTGCAAGGGTAAGCCTTGATTCCCTGAAACCTGCTGAATCCATCAGTGTAACTCCTTTTTCAGGCAGGGTAGAAGGGGAACATACGCCAGAGGATGGGATTGTTGTACCCATACTGTCTGGCACCACTGGAATTTCCTCGTGTAACTTGGCTAGTGGAAAAGTACAGTTTTGTACCTACCATAAATGTAGATGTCCGATAGGAATGCATCTGCAGTCCTAACAAATGGGTTGTCCTGTTGTCAGGCAGCCCTTCGGTCGGCCGGATTCCAAAGTCTGGGTCTGGCCTCGGCTGGTGTCGCTCTTCACCCGACGTCATAGCTGCAGTTATTCGGGTATAAAGGCATCAGCCGATACCATCTTCCTCAGTGTTTCTTGCCCCAGATGCCAGGTGCCCTTTATGGAAGGCTAAATTTGGATAAATGCCAAGGTTTCCAAATTGTAGAGAGCAAACACAAAAAATAAGCATGTATGTACATATATACAAACAAATACACCATAATAGATCCCCCCCAGCTAGCTATTAGATGGGCAAATACCCTAGAGTACCACAGAGGGAAGGCGGTGGGTAATCCTGACTGCAGATGCATTCCTATCGGACATCTACATTTATGGTAGGTACAAAACTGTACTATGTCCTTCAAGGATGCATCTGCAGTCCTAACAAATGGGTAGAATACCATAGCCAAACTAGGGGAGGAGGAAGAAGAGATTATGGTGTAGTTAGGATCCCTTGCAAGACAGCAGTGGCAAACCCTGCTCGGGATCTAGAGTATAAAGGTAAGTTATAATGCTTGGCAAATGTATGTACGGAGGTCCAAGTAGCAGCCTCTATAATGTCCTTGGTAGCCACTCCTCGCAAGAAAGCTGTGGTAGTGGCCGTAGCCCTTGTAGAATGAGGCCTGATGTTCTCTGGAGTTTTCTTTCCATGGTAGGAGTAACAAAATCTAATGCAATTTCCTATCCACTTGGAGATTGTCTGTTTTGAAATTGCTTTTCCTTCCCTTCCTGTTGCATATGCTACCAGAAGCTGGTCAGTTTTTCTATTGCCCTTGGTTCTGTCCAGGTAGTAGCGTAACTGTCTATGTACATCCAAGGTATGCAACAGTCTTTCTCCCCTATTCTGTGGGTTGGGGAAGAATGTAGGTAGGTGGATAGCCTGGTTTAAAGATACTCTGGATACCACCTTAGGCATAAATGTAGGATTTGTTCTCATGGACACTCTGTCTTGATGAAAGATTAGGAAGGGTTGCACTGCCATTAATGCCTGTAGTTCAGAAACCCTTCTTGCTGAGGTGATTGCCAGTAGAAAAGCAGTCTTCCAGGATAAGTATTGTAATTCTGCTGTTGATGCTGGTTCGAAAGGGGGAAGTGTCAGTTTTTCTAGCACAAAGTTCAAGTCCCATGCTGGCAATGGTGGCTTCCTCGGAGGTTTCACATTTTTAATTCCTCTCAGAAACTGCCTGAGCAGAGGATGTGAGAAGACAGGGGGATCCGAGCTGTATTCTGCCGAAATAGCTGATGCATGTATCTTGGAGGAATAGGACAGGCCTGTATGGAAGAGCGCTGCCAAGTACTCCAGGATGTTGGCTATGTTTACCAGTGACACATCTTGTCCCTTTGCAGCACTCCAAATGGCATATCTTTTCCATTTTCCTGCATAATTCTTTCTTGTTGAAGGTCTGCGGGCCTCAAGGATAAGGTCTTTAACCCTTTGGGATAAATTTGGGTTAGTTGCTCTTATGTAATGTTCCAGGCAGTCAGCTGCAAGGTTTTCAGGTTTGGATGCAGGGTGTTGTAGCTGTTCTGTTTTAACAGCAATGGGATCAAAGGTAGGGTCCACATTTGTTCCCGCGACATGCTCCTCAGTAATGGGTACCAATGTTGCCTTGGCCAGTCTGGAGCTATCAGAATGATCCTTGGACGTTCCTCTTTGATCTTCAATAGCACCTTGTGTATCAAAGGAAGTGGTGGGAATGCATATGCTGTCAGGTTTTTCCAACTGAATGATAGGGAGTCCACCTTCCAAGCAAGTGGGTGGTACGTCCTTGAGCAGAATTTCTTGAATTGGTGACTGAGTGGGGATGCAAATAAGTCTATTTGTGGTAGTCCCCATTTTTTTGTGATGGTTTTGAAGATGTCCGGGTGTAGCATCCATTCGTGGGCATCCGTGGTAGTTCTGCTTAATATGTCTGCTAGGATGTTTTCTTTTCCCGGTACAAAAATTGCTTGTAACTGAATGTTATAGCTCAGAGCCATATTCCATAGGTCCAGTGCCATCCGGCATAGAGGGTATGAATGTGTGCCTCCCTATTTGTTGATGTACCACATAACTGTGGTGTTGTCTGTCCTTATCATCAACTGCCCTTCTTGGAGGAATGGCTTGAATGTCTGGATTGCTAATTTTACTGCCAGCATTTCCTTTAGATTTATGTGCAGGTGCAGCTGTTCTTGAGTCCATAGGCCCTGTATGCACTTGTCCAGCATGTGGGCCCCCCAACCGAGGTCTGAGGCGTCCGTCGTGATGGTTTGGCTTGGTCGAGTGCTGTAGAAGGGCAAACCTGTGTTTGCCTGACATGCCTGAGCCCACCATAGGAACTCTTGCTTCAGGCATGGGATTAGTGGAATTTTGGTTTCTAGGCTGTGCCTGTGTTGAGACCATAAATTCTTCAGGTACCACTGTAGCTTTCTCATGTGCAGTCTGGCATGAGGAACTAGAATTATGCAGGATGCCATGAAACCCAGAGCTTGCAGTACTTTTCTTGCTGTTAGATGGTTCTGCTTTGTCAATGCCAAGTAGAGAGGAAGTTGTTCTTGTTTTTCTACAGTTAGGAATGCCATCTGCTCTGATGTGTCCAGCTCTGCACCTAAAAAGGTTATTCTTTGGGATGGTATCAGCCTTGACTTTTCTATGTTGACTGTATATCCCAGGGCTTGCAGTAAGTAAATGACTCTTTGTAAGTCTTCTGCTAGCTTGTTTTTGTTGTCCGCTTGTATGAGGCAGTCGTCCAGGTATGGATAAATTTGAATTCCCTGAAGTCTGCAATGAGCGATTACTGATGCCAGGCATTTCGTGAACACTCTGGGCGCAGTAGATAAGCCAAAGGGCAATGCTGAGAATTGATAATGCTCTGATCCTGCAAGAAATCTGAGGTATCTTCTGCAATTTGGTCGTATGGGGTCGTGCAGGTATGCCTCCTTGAGATCTAGAGTCACCAGCCAAGACTCCTTGTCCACCATGGGAAGAAGCTGCTGTAGGGTCAGCATTTTGAATTTTGGAACAATGAGAAATGTGTTTAAGGCGGACAGGTCGAGAATAGGCCTCCAAGTCTTTTCTTTTCTTGGTACCAGGAAGAGTCTGGAGTAAAATCCCTTTCCTTGTTCCGTAGATGGTACCTTTTCCACAGCTCTCATTCTTACTAATTGAGCTATTTGTTTTAGAGCTTCTGTCTTTTGATTTGGTGGTAGGTTTGGCATTCCTCTTTTTCCTGGTAGAGTATGGAAATGAAACCTGTACCCTTGGTCTATAGTTTGCAAAATCCACTTGTCCCTTGTGATGTAATGCCAGTTCTTTGAAAATAAGGCTAGCTTTCCGCCTAAGGGTGCTGCTAGCTGTTCCCTGGTAGGCGGTGTCAGAGCCAAGTCACTGTGATTGTCCTGTTGCAGTGGTAGTGGCTGTGTCTGTGCCTCGCTGGTTGTTGCCCTGCCACTGGCGTCCCCTGTAGGCACCCCTGGATTGATTTCTGCCTCTTGTACGCCTATTCCTGCCTCTCTGTGCTTTAGAGGAGTCTGGAAAAGACCAATTTTTGGAAGGCCAGTTCCTGCTGAACCTTGGAGGTTGGACCTGTAAGAAATCTTTGACTGTTTGGACAGATTTAGCTTTCTCTTCCTTTTTCTTCAGTACCTGCTGAGCAGGAGAACCAAATAAATTGACCTTGTCCATGGGAGCATCCAAAAGTTTTGATTTAACATGATCCGGCAAGGCCTGTTCTTTCAACCATGCATGCCTTCTGATAACTGTGCCAGTCATGGCTGATCTAAAGGAAGCCTCCAGTGCATCATAGCCGCATTTTAAAGAATGGTTACTAACTTGCTGAATGTTATTCACCATTTCCAGAACATATTTCTTATCTAAAGATTCATCAGAGGACAGTTTCTTAGTTAACTGATCAAGCATAAACTCCTGATATTGGATCATATGAAACTGACAGTTCAAGGCCCTAGCTGACAGAGTAGCAGAGGTGTATACTTTTTTTACCCCATCTCTCTAAGGACCTGGAATCCCTTTCAGAGGGGAGGGGATTTTTAGTAGCGGTAGATGCTACTGCCTTAGGCCCCTGGGAGATAGTCTTGGGATCTGCAAAAGGAGCCTTGTATAAATGGTGATGTGTGTCTGGGACCCTGTAGAACCTATCGGGTTTAGCAGGGGCTGGAGGTAAAGAATCAGGAGCAGTACAAGCATCATTGAATGCATCATCTACAACAGAAAGTACTGGAGGTATAGCTAAAGGCCTATGTTGAGGTAAATGCAAAAAGGTCCTAAGCCTTTTCCTGGAGTCTGAGAAATCTTGGCCCTGCCACTGAAATTGTTCACTCATGGCATGTAAGGTTTCCCCAAAGGAAAATTCCTCAGGTGGAGAGGCAGAAGGGATAGACTCTTCAGCATCAGAGTCTTCGTAAGGAGAATAAGGAGCCTCTGGAGGGTCTGTATTGTCTGAATCATCAGAGGAATCATCGGTGGACACTGGCTCAGGGAGCTCTGCTCTAGGTCTCTTTTCTGGAGGAGGATGAGAGGCCCTGTCTGGATGAGGTTGGGATCCCCTTATTAAAGAAATGAGATCCTCTGCTAGAGAAAGCATTTGGGAACTGGAGCTGGGCCTGTGAGAGGGGGGCTTAACAGGCACAGACTTAGAAGTTTTGGCTGCTTTAGCCCTGGCAAAGGCCTTAATGGACATGGCTGCAGGAGGCCTAGCAGCTCCACGTGAAGGGGTAGATACATCCAAGGGGATAGTGTCCGATAATTCCTGAGAAACCACAGCAGTAGGTTGTATTTCAGAGGCCAATTCTACCAGGCTAGAAGAGGCCTCGGTAGAAGGCATGGTTTCGGCTGAAACAAGGACCGCTTGCTCTGTTTCGGCCGAAACAGAGACACTCGCGGTCTGCTTAACCGCGGTTTCGGCCGAAACAGAGACACTCGCGGTCTGCTTAACCGCGGTTTCGGCCGAAACCGCAGACCGCGAGTGTCGGTCCTTTTCTTTGCGTTTTTTGGCAATTTGTGTAGTCGGAGGATCCGACGGCATAATATACGCAAAATCAGAGCCGAAAAACTGCTCAGCAAACTCCGACCGACGTCTAAGCGTCCGTCGGTTAAAAGAAGCACAGGCTAGACAAGCTACTACGTCGTGGTCTGGGCCTAAACAAGGTAAGCAGTAAGAGTGGAAATCTTTATGAGGTATTTGTTTCCCACAAGTTAAACAGTTATTCACTTTTTCTGACATCGGCTGAGGCAAGAAAGAGTCCCCAACGGGTACTTAGCTTTTAGAAGTCTTCAAAGTAGTATTCGTAGAGTAATCTCTGGATCTGACCGACCGGCACTTGCGAACAGCTTCTGCTTGAGCCACGGCAAGAAAGACTGAGGAAGATGGCGTCGGCTGATGCCTTTATACCCGAAAAACTGCAGCTATGACGTCGGGTGAAGTGCGACACCAGCCGAGGCCAGACCCAGACTTTGGAATCCGGCCGACCGAAGGGCTGCCTGACGACAGGACAACCCATTTGTTAGGATTGCAGATGCATCCTTGAAGGACATCATGGGAATAGTGGATGCCATGAACCCCAAGAGGCGAAAAAAGTACAGTTGTGTGCACTTACCATAAATGTAGATGTTCCAGTGTATTCACTGTTGCAGTCATCACACTTGGGGTATCTGCCTGCAAGTAGCCCTCAGTTGGCCTGAATACCAGAGTCTTGGGATTTCTGCGTCAGATGCTTTCGCTTCTTCCATGATGTCAGGAGTATAAAACATGCAGCCGACACCATTACATCAGTTTTTCTTGCCCCAGATGTCAGGAGCCCCAAGATAGGAAGCAATTACATGGTGTGGAACACCCCCAGTACAAAGTAAATACAAATGTTATAATATATAGCCAAACAAAAAGGATAGGTAGAAATATTGAGAAGTCAGGGGGCTGGAGGGAGGGTAACCAGGACTGCAACAGTGAATACACTTAACATCTACATTCATGGAAAGTGTAAGCAACTGTAGTATGTTTTGCGTTTCACTACTGCAGTCATCACACGAGTGATTCCCAAAGCCAAGGAAGGGTGGAGGCAGTTGAGAAGCGTTAGGACTGGCAAGCAGGCCCTGTAAGACTGCGGTGGCAAATCCAGCTCTGGATTTAGAAAAGATAGGCAAGTGGCAATGCTTGGTGAAGGTGTGTACAGAGCTCCAGGTTGCAGCTTCCAGGATGTCCCTGGTAGGGACTCCCCTGAGAAACTGTAGAGGTTGATGTAGCCCTAGTGGAAGGTGTTCTGATTCCCTGTGAGGTAGGCTTCCCATAATGTTTGTAGCAGAAATGGATGCAGTGTGCTATCCATTTAGAAATGGTTTGCTTTGAAATGGCCCTGCCCTCTGCCCCAGTAGCAAAGCTGACTAGCAGCTGGTCAGATTGTTTTGAAAGGTTTAGTCCTGTCCAGATAAAACCTAAGCTGCCTGTGCAGGTCCAGGGAGTGTAGGATCCTTTCACCTTTATTCAGAGGATTAGGGAAAATGGTTGGCAAATGAATGGATTGGTTTAAAGCCACACTAGACACCACCTTGGGCATAAATGATTGGTTAGTCCTGAGGGAAACCCTGTCCGCATGGAAAATGAAAGGTTCCACGGCCATAAGGACCTGCAATTCAGACACTCTTCTTGCTGAAGTGATGACGGAGTAAAGCCGTTTTCCAGGATATGAATTTAACTCTGCTGTATCAAAAGGTGGAAGCGTGAGCTTCTCCAATAAAAAGCTAAAGTCCCAGGCTGGAATGGGAGCGCTCCTGGGGGGACTTAAATTTTTGTCTCTTCTCAGGAAATGGTCAGACCAGAGGACAAGAAAAGAGGGGTGGCTCAGTATTATAATGAGCTGAGATGGCAGTGGTATGAATCTTAACTGAAGAGAAGGACAGGCCTTTGTGGAGCATTTCTGCTAAGTAATTTAGTATATGAGGTAAGCTTGGCACAGCTGTGTCCATTCCCCGAGACTAGCTCCAAGAACATCATCATTTCGACTTTTCTGAATAGGATTTTCTGGTACTGGGCCTCCTTGCCTCAAGAATGATATCCAGCACCTGTTTAATGAGGGTTGCTGGTGATGAGTTCAGGGGATGAGCCAGGCTGATAGGTTCAGGGTTTGTAGCTGAAGATGCAAAATCTGGCCCTCCTGCTGGGACAGCAAGGAAGGGGTCTGAGGCAGGTGCCATGGTGGCACTACTGTCAGACTGAACAAAAGTGGGTACCAGTGCTGGCATGGCCAGTCTGGTGGAATCAGGATTGTCCTTGGCTTGTCCTGTTTGATCTTTATTAAAACCTTCGAGAGGAGGAGCAGAGGGGAAAAAAGCATAGATTAGGTTCATAGGTAGATACTAGGCTATCTGCCTAAGGGGATTTAAAAGGCTAGCCAGAGTGTGTCAGCTTTCGCTACCCCATTAACTGATCCTCTGTCAAGCACAGCCAATGAAGTGATCCCAGGAGTGTATTTCCTGTTACCTATCCACTAGTCAAGGTTTCTCTTGAAGAGTGTTAATGAGGGGCTCTGCCTAATGTAGTTTGGAATTTTGCTCCAAAGCATGGGGAGTCTCTGACAGAATCTATCCCTCCAGCATGTTCTATTTATTGTTGTGGTGAGATTAAGCTCACTAGAGCGTGTGGCTCGCAGTAACTTGGATTTCTTTAGGTGGATCATGTCCCATCAGTTCTGAGTTGGACATGGCTTTGTAAGTCAGGCAGAGATCACCTATGAGTAAGCGATATGCCACTGAGTACAGCGGGAGTTTTTTCAGTCTGGCTGCATAGGATATATGTTTGAGGCCAGTAATCATCTTGGTGAGGTACATTTGTGGTCTTTCCAGCAGTTGGAAGTGTCTTGTGAGGTACATAAGAAATGGGGTATTGTACTCTATGATCGGTCTGAGTGATGAGTAGAGGGGCACTATAACCTCTATTTCTAGACGCGAACCCTTCAGTAATTAGATGGGCCACACAGGATTTCCTAACTTCTTTGGCAATATGATTGTCAAAGGAGAGACTACCATCTACCTGGGTCTCCAGATCTCTTATTACGTCTTCTGTATTAAGGGGGCTGCCACCTATGTGGTAATTTGTGGGTGTTTTGTTTTTCCCAAACGGGATGACGATGCATTTTTTGGCATTTAAGCTTGAGGCCATGACTTTGACACCAGGTGTCCGTCTCAGTAAGACTCTTTTGGAGGATGTCCGTGTCAGCCGGACAGTCATTTATTGCTCCCAGTTTGCAGTCCTCTGCGAACCTGGTTAGCCACAGTCCTCCTGTGTTGGCTTGTACTTCTGAGAAGTATATGCCGAACAGCAGGGGTCTCAGGAAAGAGCCTTGTTTGACACCGCTTGACTGGTTTAGAGTCGGACCTGGAGCCCGCTATTCTTACCATGCGAGTTCTGTCTGTAAGCCAGTTGGCAACCCATCTTGTGACGTAGGGGTTTTATGTTCAGGCTAGTGAGCTCTTCTGTAATACCAGAGTGGAGAAGGGTGTCGAAAACCATGATCTCTCCTTAAAGCTGAAGTGGGTTGGGTCAAGTGTTTGTAGATTCCCAATGTCTTTGTTAACGAGTTCCATGATGATGCGCTCCATAGCCTTGCAGACCAGGCTAGTCAGGCTTATGGGACGATAGTTACCAGGGTCAGTTGTGGCCCCCTTCTTTCTGGAGAGGAATAACCGTTGCTGTGCACCATTCCATGGGCACGTAGCCTGTGCAGAGGCGGAGGTTGAACAGCGTGTTTAGGTGGGGGGGTTAGTTCGTTCTGTAGCTCGTGCAAGACGCAGCCTGGGAAACCATCTGGTCCCATTGACGCTGTGTTTTTGGCTTTTGAAAGGGGTATTTTCACCTGTGCGTCTGATTTTTGGGACACTACGCTTTTCCACTATTGTTGTGGGCCCTTTTGGAGGTGAGAGGGGGGTGAAGTTTGCACTGAATCTGCCAGGATGTTGGCAATCACAATAGGTTCAGTATATTTTGTGCTATTTTGCACTAGATCAGTGCATATCTGTGAGTTGCCACTTAGATTCTTAACATAGTTAAAGGCTTTGTGGTCATCTTTTGAATCCTTGGCTATTTTCTTTCGAAGTTGGCCTTGGATGATTTCATGAGGGACCTTAGTTTAATGATACTGATCAGGGAGGTCTTTCCTTCTTTGGATATGTTTTTTTTTCTGAACGTTCCCCTCCTTCTATTCATAGGTTAGTACTAGGCTAACTGCCCTTGCGAGCCATTGGAAGCCTAGCCAATTATCCCTTGTGAGACGCAAAACCTGCACCTTGTGTTTGTAAGGCAAACACCATAACCATTAGGCCATCCTCCAAAACCCCTACTGTACAGCCTATTTATGGCAGGGGTCCACCAAACTAGTTTCATTCTCTTAGGCGAGTCTTGGTTTTGGTAGGGATGGCATGATCCCTGCATCCTTGTAGGTGCTTATAGAGTGCATTTGTAAAGGTTTCTACATCTTGGGCAGCGTTATCCTATAGCGTGGGGGCTGTGAAACTAACCACCTCTGTCTTAAGTAAGGTGAAGCTTCCTTTAGAAAAGTTTTTTTTACTGTTGTTTCCTTAGATGGGGGTGGTGGTGGGGTGTGGACATCCAGAGTGATTAGTTTATGGTCTGATCTAACCAGTGACGGGTTGCCCTCAGGTGTGGAACACTTGTCAACAATGTAGATGACCAGGTCCAATACATTTTCACATCTGGTAGGGGAGTTTACCAGCTGATCCAGGGCATTTGAGATGATGGAACTCCAGGAAGCGCTGGGCCTGGGAGTTTGTACTCTAGTAGTTTTCCCAGTGAATGGTAGGGTAATTGAAATCGCCCAATATCAGGGTGTTCCGTAGGATCTTTATGTTTTCCAGTGTCTGCAGAAAGGTGGCATGGTGGTCCTGAATCATGGAGGGTGATCTGTAGCAGGTCACAATTTGCACTGCAGATTTGCCCGATGTTAGTTGCACATGGATGATCTCAGAGGTATCATGCAGCGCCACTAACCTGGAGGTGTAGGTATCCTTGATGAATATGGATACACCCCCTCCTTTTGTGTTTCGGTCAGTGTTCTGTGGCCGAAACGTGTGGTATGAGTTGTAGCCTGGTAGTGCTGGCGTGCTCTCTGGAGCCTTGAACCAGGTTTTAGTTACTGCACAGATGTCGACGTTCTCCATACTGAGGAGTGCTTCGAGCACATGCATTTTGAGATTTAAACTCCTGGCGTTGAGCAGCATAACACTCAGATTTTGTTAATTGTGCTGTTTACAGAGGTGGGTATGACTTTCAAGCCTTGCCTAAAAAAAGCACTATGGGGGCAGCAAGAGCCTTGGCCAGTATTTGAATGCCTACGGGAGACAGGTGCAATCAGTCTCTTGCAAAGCAACGCAGCTTGGAGAGCATGTCGTCCCAGGCTGACACACCGGATCCCCCCTTTAAATGACACCAGAAGCTTAGCCAATTGTTGAAATTTATCAATTTTTCTTTATACTGAAGTATCATTCTTGGTGAGGGCAGGATGTTACTCAGGGTCAGGGTCATACCAGCCTGGGCTACATGACCAGAGAGCTCTTCCATGTCTCTTTTCATGTAGTCCAGGGAGGTACGTCTCAGATCGTTCACACCATGAACAATGACAGTCATATTTGTACTTGTTCTGGAGTGACCCGAGTGCTTGTGTTATGTGGCAGATTCTGGCTCCCAACAGGCAACTAATAGTAACCTTCTGCTTGTCCAGCCTAGTGAGTGGAACGTCAGTGTGACTGACTCTAGAGTCACCTATTACTAGTGTGTTAGGTATGTTATTTCGCCTTAAGGGCTGTGACTGTGCGGCACACTGATTTTGTGTTTTATGTATTGTCTGGTTTGTGAGATATGCAGGTTGTTTGGGCGTCTGCTTTGGAGGTCTCTGATGCTTTGGCAGGTTTTTATTTAGAGTCTTAGAGTATGATTTTGTGTATTTATGTTTATTTTTTGCCAGTGCTGTTTTAGTAGGTCTGTGTGTGGCTGGAGTTGTGGTGCAAGTGTTAACCTACTCCTCTTGACTGTCTGTTCAAGTCTTGGGTGGAGACAGTCGAGCTTCCAGTTTGGCTGTATAATTGCATCTCTCACATATTGCAGTGCTTTGTGGTAGGAGAGGAGAGGGCTGTCAGTGTACAAGAGGCAGTTGTAACATTGCCTCAGGATACCCAGATTCACCAGCTGGACTGAAGAGTACACCGGAAATTGCCCTTTGGTCATGCCTGAATAGTTGGGTGAGCTACTTAGTCGCTTGGTTGGTGAGGGGTGAACAAAGAGCCTTGCCCTGCTGGGCCAATCAGTGTCAGGGTTACATTAGTGCTTGCTATTAGGTCTGAGCAAGTGCTGGGCTGTAGGATGCTTTTTGAGTGCTTAGGTTGAGAGTTAGACTAGTTTCAAGGGAAAAACTGAAGGAGACTTAGTGGAGCCGGGAATAATTTAACCGTAGCTAACCGGCGCTGCCGGTGCGCAAAACCACGCAAACGCAGTTTTCATAGTAGGGAAATGAAAGAGATAGAAATTAGCCCAAAACGGCCAATAAACGACTTAACTTCTGGGCTGGATCCACCCCTCCAGGGACAGATAGGTTGCTCAAAGCTCCCCTCCCTCACAGGTGAACAGAGAAACATCCTTCTATCAAAGTAAGGTATGGGCAACTCAAACTAGTATCACAGCCCTGAATTCAGCACTAGCCTGAAAACTGGACTATACTAGCTTAGAAAGGTGGGAAACGATGTTATGTACTCACCATCATGTTTGATGTATGTAGTCCATCTCGCCTCACATTCTTACCCGTGGGTTCGGAGCCGAATGTCGGCTCCGACTCTGCCAAACTTTTTTTAGCTCAAAGTCTTTCTATTGGCTGGGCTAAGATGGTATCCCATGCTGCACTGCTCTCTATCCCCAGGTCTAGTATGCTGCGAGCACCAGCACTCATTCTCCATAACACCACCCAAGGAAAACAACAAACCAAAAATGAAGGGAGCTCTGAAACCAGACCTAACCTCCAGAATGGGGGAAGGAGGGGGGTAAGTAAGAATGTGAGGAGAGATGGACTACATACATCGAACGTTATGGTGAGTACATAACTTCTTGATGTTATGTAGTCCAATCTTGCCTACATTCTTACCCGTGGGACAGCGTCCCCAGCACCTAAATCCTGGGAGGTTCAGTGGAAAATATTCCTGAGCACTGTGGAACCAAAGGAAGACCTGCCCCCTAGATACCACACCCAACTTGTAATGAGTAACAAAGGTGTGAGGAAATGCCCAAGTAGCCGCAGCACAAATATCATCCACAATCTGGCCTGAAAAGCTGCAGATATTGATACAGAGTAGAGTGAGCCTTCACCCGGAACTGTAAATCTTTATCCCCTGAGGAATACATGAAAAATACAATTGGAAATCCACCTGGACAACGTGACTTTGGAGACAGGGGACCCAATTCTGTTTTCTGAACAGGAAACAAACTGATCAGATTTTCTGAGGTATTTCGTTCTGTGCAAATAAAACCGTAATTGTCTGTGCACATCCAAGTGATGAAACTTGAATTCTGCCTTGAGAATTGGGGAAAAAACACTGGCAATTCAATAGATTGGTTAAGGTTACTGACTGATGCCACTTAGGGAAGAAGAGGTGTTCGGTCTGAGAGAAACCCTGTCCTTATGAAAAACCAAATAAGGGGGTTTTGATTGATAAAGCTTGAAGCTCCGAAACGCGTCTGGCTGACGTGATGGCTACTAAAGAGAGTCTTCCAAGTTAAGAATTTTAAATCGCAAGTGGCTGCAGGCTCAAAGGGGGATGAAGCAAGTCCCAAGGCATAACAGTTTCCGATACCAGAGGACGAAGTAACAAAGTGCCCTTCAGGAAAGCCTTACACAGTCTTATGTGCCATCAGGCTAGGCTAGTCTGCGACAAGAAAAGGTAGAAATCTCTGCCAATTGGACTTAAAGTTGCGGCCGCTGAACCCTGGTTAAAGAGCAGAGACAAGAACTCCAGTACAGACGAAATTGGAGCTGTGTAAGGGTCAATCTTTTTGGCATGTGCCCAGATTGAAAACCTCTTCCATTTGCTGTAATAAAACTTCCTGGTAGAGGGCTTATGAGAGAAGATAAAATATGAACCACCTCCGGCGAAAAATGAAGCCTAACTAAAGGCAGAAGTGGAGTAGCCAGGCTGTCAACCGGAGGGTGCGAAGAGAGGGATGGTGCGAAGAGAGGGATGGAGCTGCCCTGACATGTGTCAGTAAGTCTGGTTGTGGGTCCAGAATCCAAGGAGCGTCCATGAGACAAGGATGGAGAAAGGGGAACCAAATATGATGAGGCCAGTGAGGGGCAATCAGAATCATTCTGCTTCCCAAGGATTGCGCTTTCTGAATAACCTTTGACAGCAAGGGACTGGAGGGAAGGCATATAGTAGACCGGAGGGCCAATCGTGGACTAGCGCGTCCCTGGGTGACTCCCCCTGAGGGGGGATCAACGTGACTTAGCTGCTGCATTTGGCATTGAGGGGGCTGGCAAAAAGGTCACAGTAAGGCTGACCACACCTGCAGAAGATCTGTTCCACAACTTGACAGTTCAGGGACCACTCGTAAGGCATCAGAATAGCTCTGCTTAGCCTGTCTGCGATGACACTGGACTGCCCCGGAATGTGCGTTGCCACCAGAAAACGTTGGGAAGACACTGCCACACTCGCATGACCTCTCTGCAAAGGGGGTAAAGACTTGGTTCCTCTCTGCTTGTTCAGATACCACACCACTGACATATCTGAGTGGATTGCAATAGTCCTGAGAGGAAGAAAACTCATGAGTGCTTGCAACACTAGTAGCGCAGCTCTCATTTCCAGGACATTGATATGCAGATGCATCTCATGCTCTTGCCATGTGCCTAGGACTGTCCTGCCTAGATAATGCCTCTCCACCCCATGTGGGAGGCATCCATGGTCACCGTGGCAACCGAGGGCGCAGGAACGAAGGGCTTTCCCGCATTCAGGATGTCTGTGCAAAGCCACCAACTGAGATCCTGTTTGCACCTGTGAGTAGAATAGGGTGAGAAAGTGGAAAACGGAGACCACTGGGCAAAGAGTAGCCTTGCCAGAGGGACTAACATGATCGTAGCAGCCATTGTCCCCAACAGTAGGAGGACCCATCTTGCCTTCGCTCTTCTCAGAGGGAGCATGGCGTGAACTTGTTGTAGGACTGATTGTTTCCTGTGGTAGAAACGCCCACATGAGGACGGTGTCTAGTTCAGTGCCTATAAAAGTGACACGCTATGAGGGCAACAAAGCAGATTTTTCCCAGTTCAATGTGATGCCCAACTGTTGACATAGGTTGATAGTAGCGTCCCTGGTCTGAAGTAGTAGATGCCTGATGGTGGCAGTAAGGAGCCAGTCATCCAGATATGGAAAACACTTGGAATCCCTGACGTCTCAGGTGAGCAGTCACCACTGCCATGCATTTGGTAAACACCCTGGGAGCTGTGGTGAGACCAAAGGGCAGGGCTCGAAAATGAAAACTACTGGCTCCCAGACGGAAGCGTAGGTGACTTCTGGATGCCGTCCATCTTTATGTGGTAGTAAGTATCCTTGAGGTCGATGGAGCACATCCACACTTCTTTTCCCAACAATGTGAGAATAGACTGCAATGTGACCATTCGGAAGTTGGACTTTTGCACATGGGTATTCAACTGACAGATCCAATATGGGTCTCAGGTCCCCTGTCCTTTTCGGCATCAAAAAGAATGTGGAGTAAGTCCCTAATCTGATCTGGTCTGAGGGGACATGTTGGATGGCTCCTTTTTCTAGCAGCTTTGAAACTTCTGAAGCTGCGTAATCCCTTTGACTGGGTGGAACATCCGGGATTTTCTTGACTGGAGGGGGGATTTGACGAGAAGGGAATAACATATCCTCCGGAAATTATCCGTAGAACCCATTGGTCCTGGGTGATGTCTTGCCAGGCCTCCGGGTATACGCACAGTCGGGCCTCCCATTAGGAGCGGCGGTAGGGAGAACTACGAAAGGAATTGCGGTCTCCAGAGTTGCGGGGACCTCCTTTGCCCCTAGGGCGGTGTCTCCCTGAATAACCACCCCCTCCCTGCCTCTGGAGGGGGGCTCACCTTGTGCACTGGGAAAAAAACTCAGATTTCTTGAACCACATTTTGCCACCCCTCTGGGCCTTGGGATAAGGCCTAGAGGGAAGGGAAAAACTGACCCCTACGGCAGACAGTTTTTCCCTCTTGCTCGCACCTGGTGAGTGTGTCTTTCATCTTGGTTCTGAACAATGAGGAACCATCAAAAGGGGCGGAGAATGAAGACTTGAAGGCCTCCGCGAAAGGACAAAGGCGCATCCAGGCCTGCCGCCTAAGAACAACTCCTGAACTTGCTGCCCTACTCGTTCCTTCGGCTGTATAGGAGATTAGCCTCATGGAGGAGTTTGCAATGGAAATAAGGGTAGACAACTGAGCGTTGACCGTCTGAGCCACCGCCTCAGAAACGTTACCTGAGGGAGTATCTCCAAGCTCCTTGAGGAGATCTCTCTGGAGCCATGTAAAGTGTGATAAATAATTCAGTGACCGTAAGGTAAAGGTCGCTGAAGAAAAAGTACGCTTCCCATACTGGTCCATGGTCCTAGACTCCTTGTTAGGGGGATGGATGGTGGAAGAAGTCTTGGCTAATTCCTTCCGAGTGGCAGCTGCCACCACCATGGCATCCACTGGGACTCCCTTGGACAGAAATTCCTTATAAGGAGGAGCAGACAAATTTATTGGGTCTCCTGGGGACTGGTTCCACCGAGTCAGGGGTTTCCCACACCGTTCGAAAAACCAAATCTAGAAGCTCGAAGGGTGGAGATACCCAGGAGGTGGAGGGCTGAGCACCAAAGGCCTGCAGGAAGACACTCCTCCTCGGAGGGGGCTTTGGATGGCCAGTCACCTCTGTTTCAAAATCTCTAGGATGTCAGAGAAAAACATCCTCTGAGGATGACTTTGGGGACCACTCAGACTCCTCGAGGTCGGTGTCTGATGTGAGAGACTCATCCTGGGATGATATGTGCTTCCTCTTGCACGTCTTCTTTCTGGTTATCTCCTCAGGCAAAAACTTGAGAGGCTCTCAGAAATGTGGGGACCACTCATGGGGGTACCCTGAGGCCTTGGGGCTCTGCTGTCTAGAGACAGATAGCAATCAGAGACCTGCACCAGTGTAGTAGGGGGACAGAATGACCGACCCGCATAATGCAGCTGACTACTTGGCCAGCACGCTCTGCATGGCCTCGAAGGCTGGCCCCCCCCCAGAGTCCGAGGAACGACCAGCCTCCAAAGCCACGACAGGAGTCAAACTTCCCCGCGCTGAAGCACGGAGAGGGAGACTAGGAGCAGAGAGGCGTCTCGAAGCCTCTCCCTCAGGTCCGACCGAAGAATCCTGAGTCCTGAACCATGTGGATGGTGCCGATGGGGTCGGAGCGGACTGCACTGATAAACCAGGAGGGGCTGTCGGAACCGACCTAGGGACATCACACAGAGCCGAGCACTCCAGCTCCAAAAGCTGAGGTGTGCTCGGAGGAGAAAGTATCGAAGCAGGTTGAGGGACTGGCTCTGGAGCAGACTGGGTCGGAGCAGAGAACAATTTTGCCAGTACCGGTGACTGAAGGAATCTCTGCACCACTCTATCGACGTCCACATCTGATAAGGTCCTAGAGGATAGAGAAGGAGATTGAGACCTCCTCTCCGAAGGGGACCTGCGAGGAGGGGATACTGGCCTAATGCTAGGCGATCGGCTCCAAACAGGTTCCAAGAAAATTGGAGCCGAAGCAGGTTCCATAACAACTGACACTTCCTGCGGTCCCAAAGACAATGGAGCAAAGGATGTTAAAGCAGAATTTGCTATTTTCTCCGGTGACTCAGAGGAGACTGATGGAGCCGTAGATCTCTTTTGATTTAGAAGATTTAGCCTTGGAGCTGGAAGCACTCTCCAGACCCTCCTCGGAGGGTTTCAGAAGTCCCTCCAAAATCAATTATTCCTTTCCTGAAGAACTCGCGGACTAAAAGCATGACAGAAGCTGCACAACTCCTGCAGATGAATCCCTCCCAGACAATATACACAGACGGAGTGTCCATCGGTAATGGACATTTTGTAACTACACCTAGAGCACTTCTTGAAGCCAGAGGGCTTGTGTTCCTTAGTATCTTTGGGCACAGTTAAACAATAATAAAGCACCAAGACAATCAAGCACTGAATAAAGGGACCAACGGTCAGTCAAGGCAGGAAAAGTCTACAACACAAATACCACAAGCTCACCAAGTTAAACTAACCTTAGACAAACACAAGGGAGAAAGGAAAATACCTCTAATTTAAATGGTACTTAGTCCCAGTAAACTTAAAAGACACAAGGAAAGCAAGGGGACAGACTAGGTCCTCCAAATGAAAACGGGCCTAGCCCATTGGAAACAGCTAGAAGAATACCACAGAAAAACGGTCCAAAACAGGTTTTCCACAAGACAAGAACACACAATAGCTATTAAAATAGCTTTGTTTGCAACAAATTTCTCTGATAAGGAAGAAAAAGGGTACTTAGCCACAGCCAAGAGCGAGACCACGTCCGAGCTACGAGCGGCAAACGAGATCTGGGGATAGAGAACAAAGCAGCATGAGATACCATCTTAGCCCAGCCAACAGAAAGACTTTGAGCTAAAAAAGTTTGGCCGAGTCGGAGCAGACATTCGGCTCTGAACCCACGGGTAAGAATGTAGGCGAGACTGGACTACATAACATCAAGGAATTTTTTTTTTTGAAAAGATAAGGCAAAAACAGTAAAATCTACACTAAAACTGCTCTAAACGACTACAAACGATCAGAAAAGACCATAGCACTTTAGTGTGTAGTAAGCAAAAAAACAACTGCAGGACGAACCTCCTTGGTAACCACGAAGACCACGGCTGGAAAAACAGACTGGAACCAATGTTTCTTTCTTTAAAGGATTTATTGTGTTCTCCAAAAGTCACAAAGAAATAAATCACAGAAATGAATCAAGCGCTTTCGCCCGGGCACTCCCAGGCTTTATCAAGATACTATGCTGAGCAATTCCTTTGCTTTTATACATACACCTTAATTGCTTAATTGTTTGATTAAAACCATTTTTATTAAGAACGTTCTAAAATGTGTGTATGCTTAAAGCTATCTCCTTCCTTAAAATGACTCGTGAGTAAAACATAAAAAGTGTAGTATAGTGTTAAAATTACGTGTTTTAAATACATGAATGATGTTAATGCAGCTTATAAAGGACTTCATAAATTTAATAAATTGGTATATTTCTTGTATTCTTATAATAAAATAAACTTTAAAATGGATATTTTGTGGTACTGTGCAAAACTAGCTTGAAGTGGGACGTTCCGTTGTAAACTTTGTTGTGAAAATAAAACTGTTGTACAGTTGCACCATCTTAACTTGTGTTATGGAACACTAGTATTTTACGGACTTGTACTTAAAAATTCCTGTTAATGAGCAAAGTTATCTTCTTGTTATTAAAACAGAAAACATATGTAAACATTCTCTTGTCTATTGTGCTCTTACATAAATTATTACAATATAGATACATAAATACTTCGTTTACTTATGAAAATATCTCCTAGTTGATTCATCAATGAACATATAAAACCTCACTGTTACAGATATGAGTCCACAAATAAATAAATAAATAAATACTTTAGTGTGTAGCCTACAACAGTTGAATTTAAGCAAAAAAAAACTTTTGAAAAAGCACAGCCAGTCAAATAAGTACAATATGCGAAAAAAAAACAAGCTTTTAAATCACAATAAATGCTGGAAAAATCTGCGTTTAGGCGGGAAACAGTTACGTACAGCAAGAAAGTACAGAAAACTGATAATCACTCCAAGGTCTCTCTTCTAAGCTAGGAGGCTTGCATCAGTTTAAGGCTTTCTAGTGCTACCCAGTAGGTTACAGGAAAGATGGGAAACAAGCGCAGATGTGGTCTTTTAAACCAGAAAGATGAAAGACGGACAAACTGCCCAAATGGTCAATAAACTACAATTTCTGGGCCAAGAACCTCTCCTCTCATGGTAGACAGGCTACCTCATGATTACCACTCGCACTGATGAGCTAGAAAGCTTTCCTCCAACACAGAAAGGGTTGCGGGGCTCAGAAGCTTACCAACAAGTCCTGGGTACAGCAACCCTGTATCTGGACTAGGCTAGTTACAGGAAAGGTGGGAAACAAAACCAGAAAGTTGAAAGAGATAGAAAAAAAACTGCCCAAACAACCAATAGCTACAATTTCTGGGCCAGGAACCACTCCTTGTGGTAGATAGGCTACCTAATGCTTACAACTCCCACGGATGAGCTAGAAGGCTTCCCTCCAACAAAGAAGGGCTTGGGGGGGGGGGGGCTCAGAAGCTTACCAACAGTCCTGGCTACAGCACGTCTATCTGGACTTGATTAGTTACAGGAAAGGCAGATCAGCTTAGAATTTTTTTTTTTTTTTTTTTTTTTTACAGAAAAGCAACAGTAAATACAATTA